>NC_044354.1:13968916-14213639 GCF_007364275.1 Archocentrus centrarchus | reverse complement strand
GGTGAGATGGGATTTAAAAAGAGTAGGTGAACGTAATCAGGGACATGTATCTCATGTATCTTGGATTGTTCTGACTAAAATGACACTTTCTGTGGATCTGACTGATTCCTGGAGGTTCCAGCATGTATAAATCCTCACCATTATTCCACAAAGAAAGAGAGAGAAAAAAAAAAAAAGCCAAACTGTTACCAAACCCATGTTTACACACCTAAGCTGAATGCAATTTAAGCCCAGAAACTTGTAGGCTTTACTTGGCAACCATGTATCACTCTATTTAAGTTTTACTAAGTTAGCGACGCTTGAACCGGCCAAAAAGCGGAGCCTTTGCCAAGTGCCTTAAAACTGCATTCTTGTAATGGCCAGTAGGAGGCGACTCCTGTGGTTTCAGAGAGCTTTTGGGTTGTATAGAAATCTATGGGAAAACAGGCTTAAACACCTCCTGAAATCCCGTTCTGTCCGTAGCAAAGTACAACAAACAATAAGAGAATGCATCAATTATACCCTTCATTCACTCATCTAATTAAATACATGTGAGCCCAACTGCATGAGAATAATTTTAGAAGACATCTTTATGTACAGGAGGTCACTTCATTGCATATCTTGGAATAATTATTGAATATTCAAATCATGAAGCTGTGTGCAGCATTTGTTGGGGCTGTGAAATCATTTGAATTTTGGCGTTAACTGATTATTGAAACAAGACAGTCAAGATAAAACAAGCATTTTCATTCACTGGCATTCTGCAGTGGGATTAGTTTGCTTCACATTTATTTATTTAGTTTATTCCCTCGAATTATAATTAAATCTCATGGAAGTTCACCTTTTAAAAAAATAAATCCACTATTTTTCTAAATCTGTGAGCAATTGTGTTAGATCTGGAAACATTAACAGAGCAGCCCGAGCTGCCTGTTGTCTGCACAGACAAAACCAAAACAACATTTTACCGTGCTCTTTTTCCCGGCTGTTTTTTTCATGTTTTCCTCAGAAGAGGAAATAAAATATGCAGTTAGCTTAACTGGTTGAAATTCAGTTGTTCCTTCATACAATAAAATTAATAAAGACAAAATGAGTGGTCAAAGGTGTCATGTGATATTTACTAACGATTTGATCACTTTTGGTTAGTTATAACTTGCGACTATGGTGAAATAGCATTAAACTCAAACATGAACTTAAACAAATATCACTACAGCTCTGGGTTTTAGAATACTAAAAGTTAATGTTAGTAGAATAACATTGGCAGCTGCCTTATAGTCACGACTCTGGGAACAAACTCCCATTGACTCTTTCTCTGCACTAACATGCCAGGAGACGGCTGGTTGCCAAGGCAACACAAAGCGGTCAACCTGCAGTTTGGATTGTTTCAGAGCTTTTTTTTAAAGTATTATTCCTAATGTTAACTAATGGCAAATAACAAAATACACTTTTGAACTTATTGGGAAAAACATGGTCCACGACGATTTACGAGTAGAGTGGATCCGACAGCGGGTATCTGCCGGGTTCAGTTTATTTCCGGACTGTTTCGATGAACTGCTCAGTCGGAGAAATGGAGAAGGAGAAGACAAAATTATCCGTTATTTGAACCTCGTTTCTGAGGAAGACTCGCCATCGTGTCTTCTGTTTTTCAAAACTCTTAGAGAGGAAGAAACTGAAGTTGATGTTCTTGTCGGTAAGTCCGGCGGTTGTGCCCTCATGTAGGCTAACACTTAGACACAGCTCAGATAGGCCAGTAAAACTTAATGCACGTTTACAAAAAAGTGGGCAAAGTTTCGATTACCCTGTATCGCTTTATTGCGTTAGAAAGTTATATATATCCACACTGCTCAAAAAAAATAAAGGGAACACTCAAATAACACATCCTAGATCTGAATGAATGAAATATTCTCAATGAATACTTTGTTCTGTACAAAGTTGAATGTGCTGACAACAAAATCACACAAAAATCATCAATGGAAATCAAATTTATTAACCAATGGAAGCCTGGATTTGGAGTCACACAAAATTAAAGTGGAAAAACACACTACAGGCTGATCCAACTTTGATGTAATGTCCTTAAAACAAGTCAAAATGAGGCTCAGTATTGTGTGTGGCCTCCACGTGCCTGTATGACCTCCCTACAAGGCCTGGGCATGCTCCTGATGAGGTGGCAGATGGTCTCCTGAGGGATCTCCTCCCAGACCTGGACTAAAGCATCCTCCAACTCCTGGGCAGTCTGTGGTGCAACGTGACGTTGGTGGATGGAGCGAGACATGATGTCCCAGATGTGCTCAATCGGATTCAGGTCTGGGGAACGAGCGGGCCAGTCCATAGCTTCAATGCCTTCATCTTGCAGGAACTGCTGACACACTCCAGCCACATGAGGTCTAGCATTGTCCTGCATTAGGAGGAACCCAGGGCCAACCGCAGCAGCGTATGGTCTCACAAGGGGTCTGAGGAGCTCGTCTCGGTACCTAATGGCTGTCATGCTACCTCTGGTGAGCACATGGAGGGCTGTGCGGCCCTCCAAAGAAATGCCACCCCACACCATTACTGACCCACTGCCAAACCGATCATGCTGAAGGATGTTGCAGGCAGCAGATTACTCTCCACGGCGTCTCCAGACTCTGTCACGTCTGTCACATGTGCTCAGTGTGAACCTGCTTTCATCTGTCAAGAGCACAGGGCGCCAGTGGCGAATTTGCCAATCCTGGTGTTCTCTGGCAAATGCCAAGCATCCTGCACAGTGTTGGGCTGTGAGCACAACCCCCATCTGTGGACGTCGGGCCCTCATACCATCCTCATGGAGTCGGTTTCTAACGGTTTGTGCAGACACATGCACATTTGTGGCCTGCTGGAGGTCATTTTGCAGGGTTCTGGCAGTGCTCCTCCTGTTCCTCCTTGCACAAAGGCGGAGGTAGTGCTCCTGCTGCTGGGTTGTTGCCCTCCTATGGCCTCCTGCACGTCTCCTGGTGTACTGGCCTGTCTCCTGGTAGCGTCTCCAGCCTCTGGACACTACGCTGACAGACGCAGCAAACCTTCTTGCCACAGCTCGCATTGATGTGCCATCCTGGATGAGCTGCACTGCCTGAGCCACTTGTGTGGGTTGTGGAGTTTGTCTCATGCTACCACGAGTGTGAAAGCACCACCAACATTCAAAAGTGACCAAAACATCAGCCAGAAAGCATAGGTACTGAGAAGTGGTCTGTGGTCCCCACCTGCAGAACCACTCCTTTATTGAGTGTGTCTTGCTAATTGCCAATAATTTCCACTTGTTTATTCCATTTGCACAACAGCATGTGAAATTGATTGTCAGTCAGTGTTGCTTCCTAAGTGGACAGTTTGATTTCACAGAAGTTTGATTTACTTGGAGTTATATTGTGTTGTTTAAGTGTTCCCTTTATTTTTTTGAGCAGTGTAGGTAGAGCGGGAGAATAGAATAGAATGCCTTTATTGTCATTATACAGAATGTATAATGAGATTGGAGGGCCACTCCTGTTCAGTGCAATGCTGTACAGAAAGCCACACTTTCTGAAATATAAAATAGAACCTCTCTGTCTGGCGGTGCTGCTCAGCCTCCTGTTTGAGGGGAGGGGATCAAAAGTGTGTGTGCTGGTTCTGTGGGGTCCTTCAGGATGCAGGTGGGGTTTTTCCAATATCTGGAGGTGTAAATGTCAGTGGTGGTGACACTGACTCCAACAGTCTTTTGTGCAGCCTTCACCACTCTCTGCAGAGTTTTCTTCTCTGCTGCAGAGCAGCTTCCATGCCACACAGTGTGCTCTCCACCACACATCTGTAGAATGAAGTGAGGACTGAGTTTCCGAGTCCAGCATGCCTCAGCTTCCTGAGGAAATAGAGGCGCTGGTGTGCCTTCCTGACCAGACTGGAAGTGTTGTTGCCCCAGGTGAGGCCGCTATTTAGGTGTATGCCCAAGTACCTGTAGCAGGGGACCACTTCCGCTGCAGATTCTCCGATGTCCAGGTGGAGCGAGGGTGTCTGACCCTTCTGAAGTCCACAATCATCTCCTTTGTTTTTGTCACATTGAGGCAGAGGTTGTTCTCTCTTTACCAACCATCCAGCCTGTAGCTGGACTCATCTTTGTTAGCGATGCATCTGACCACTGCTGTGTGATCTGCAAACTTCACAGTAAGACAGCCTGGGTGTTTTGCTGAGCAGTCATATGCGAGCAGGGTGAACAGAAGAGTGCTCAGCACAGACGTCATGGATCCTCACAGATTGCGGCCTGTTCATCAGGAAGTCAAGGACCCAGTTGCAGAGGGAAGAGCTCAGTCCAAGTGAGAACAGTTTGTGGACCAGGTTCTGTAGAACAATGGTGTTGAAGGCTGTGAAGTCCACAAAGAGCATATGGACATGGCGTCTTCCATGGACCAATTTTTCCAGTATGCATATTAGTGTAGGTCCACAGTTACATCGCTGGTGTCCTTGATGTGGCCCATAACCAGTCTCTCAAAGCACTCCATGACTATCGGGGTAAGAGCTACTGGCCGATAGTCATTCAGGCCTGTCAATGTGGAGCTCTCGGGGACCGGGATGATGATTATGTAGGATGTTTTTATTGGTACCGTTTACCATATTGCAGCATACTCTGAGGAGGTTTATTACTTCCAACATCTGGACAGCAAGACAGCATCTAACTGCAATGTTTATATTCTCAGAGAAGCAAAATGGAGATCCTGACCCAAGTGGAGCAGATAACACCGACTTCAATACAAATGATGACAGGCCCAGCCATGTGAGAGCAAACTTTAAACTGACATAATTATTTCACATAATTTATTCATGCATTGTTAAAGGAGAGACTCGAGATAGTTTAGAAGGTTTAACATATTTCTGGTTTGGTGATTTCAGAGAACTGAGGTTAAACTGGTCTATCACACTGAGCTTCACGTAGCTGTTAACGAATACCCACAGAGATTTTTGAAATCTTGTGTCTTCTACTTCCTGAGGAACACAAAGGGTGAGATGACAATTCGTTATCATCATAATTAAACATGTTCAAGCCACTAGGATTCTTCTTCTTCTTTCGGCTGCTCCCTTTAGGGTTCACCACAGCGGGTCATCTGCGTCCATCTCACCCTATCCCTAGCATACTCCTGTGTCACACCAATCCTCTGCACGTTTCCTTCACTACATCCATGAAGCTCCTCTGTGGTCTTTCTCTTTTCCTCCGGCCTGGCTGCTCCATATTCAGCCTCCTTTGTCCACTGTATCTGCTGTCCCTTCTCTGCACATGTCCAAACCATCTCAGCTCTGTCTTCAAACTGCTCAACCTGAGCTGTCCCTCTGACATAGACATTTATTATTTCTAACTTTCCCCATGAAAAGCATTAAACATGATATTATTATTTGTATTATAAAACAGAGACCATTGTTAAACCACGGGACATGAATGAGGCCAATATCGCGATGCCCTCGCTGGTTGACATTGGCATGCATAGTGGAAACGCCTTTCAGGTGCTGCGTAGCAAACTTACCCAAGTAAGAAAAATAAGAAATCAGCAGCAACTTTTGTCAATAGGACTGAAAATTGATGTAACAACATTAAATGTTATTGTTGAATATGGAAAAACATCTGATTTTCTAATGTATATTTTTACTGTCTCCTCTTAGGTCAATATACCCATGCTTACTGCGCACCAAATGGCAGTAACTGGACCAGGTGATCAAAGAGAAGAACTTTCTCCTCGGCAGGAGATGAACAGGGAGGATGAAGCAAAGAGTTCAGTGCTGACAAATCGTCAATTTCTCATTCGTGATGAGTTGCTCAACAGATCACATAAATATTTAGGACTGCTGAACACAACTCTCCAGAACCTTCAGTTTGAAGGTTAGATTAATTACATGTACCAAGAACTTGCCATTGTTAATGTCAAGACATTTTTTTTTTTGTGTGTGTCTGTGTGTGTGTGTGTGTGTGTGTGTGTGTGTGGGGGGGGGGGGGGGGGGGGGTGTCATAAAACTTCACAAATAGGCATTCAATCTAAAACCAGTCTTCTTGTCGCAGATGAGATTTTATTGCACCTTCCCGAGCTAGACCTGGACCTGGAGGTGCATGAGCTGCTTTTGAATCCAGAGATGGTAGAAAAGTTGGTGCAGTGCGTGATGAACTGGCAAACGCAGATTACCATTGTTATTGAGGAACAGAAAAACAAAAAGCCACAGGTTTGTGACTTTTCCCGTAGTTCTATTCCTGCTAAGCGTCTGAAATATTGTCAAGAAATTGAGAAATACCTGTCGGCTCAAAAGGAAAATGTTCCCTTGAAGAACAGATTCACTGGACCTGGTGACATGCGTAGCGTAGACTGAATCATTAACTCTCCATTTTGCTCCAGGCGCCTGGCCCTTTGGCTGAGGTGGCACTTTGGGAGGAGCGTGCGTCTGTCCTGAATGCTCTGAGTGAACAGCTTAAACATCCTGTGGTAGTGAAGGTCCTGGCAGTGATGACCAAAGCAGATGCAGGCATTGTTCATACGCTGGAAGGAGTGATCGCTGAACTTAGTAAATATCGCTTGGAATCAGATGATAATATACGCTTCCTCAAGATACTAGAAAGACACTTCATGGTGAGCTGGCCTCTTTATAAGTGCATTATTGCTGAATATACCAGAAACTGATAGTTATATTAAATCTATAAAGATACATGATGCTATAATATTGTTGTGGTATTTTCTCCTGTCTCTTGTAGAATCTGGCTACTGGAGCAAATTTTGGTGTGATCTTGGAGACCATCCCTCCTCTCATGGAGAGCCTGCAAATTGTGTGGATGATGTCTGGCCACTGTAACACAAATGAGCGTATGGTCCCCTTAATGGAGCAAATTGCCTGGCAGCTGTGTGAACATGTGACTCAAGCAGTAGATGTCCACACACTATTCAAGTAAATGTTGTGATACTTTTTTAAGTTTGGAGTAAAACTGAAACTGTTGTTCAGTAGTCAAACAGAATCCTTTATTCAAAAATGATGTTTTCTTGTAACTTAACAATGTGTTGTGCCTCAAGCAGGAACAAGAGGGAAGTGGCCAAATCCAAGGTGCATGAGGCTAAGCAGGTTTTGAGTCAGTGGAAGACGTCCTACTTTGAGATGCGTGCTGAAATTGAGGAATTAAGCAAGGCTCCACGCTGGGAGTTTGACCGTAAGAGACTGTTTGAGAAGACTGATTACATGGCTTCTGTCTGCCAGGACCTGCACGATGTTTTGCAGGTTAGAGAATATATATGATTCATAAATACTGACCTCTCACTCAATATGTGAACATGTGAACGTATAAAATGAAGCTCAGCTTTTAGTTTCTCACGTATTTGTGTTGTGCAGATTTTGGAGGAGTTCTACATTATCTTTGGCCCAGAGCTATTGAGTGTGACAGGTGACGCAAAACACATTGATGAAGTGCTGTGCACAGTAGAAAAATTAGCTGTGCCCATTGAGGAGGTCACTTTCAATCCTTTCAACATCTGTAAGATGAGCAGCTGGAAAACGATCATGCAAGACTTCAACATTGCGGTTCAGGTGGGATTTGGACATTTACATTGCAGGAGCTGTTCCATTTTTCGTGACCCACATAATAATTAAATGGATTTCACAAATATGTCTGCATTATTCTATGCGTGCTGTACCTTTTTTATCAAGCGTGAATGCATTTGTCTGTTCAGGCTATTGAGGGAGAAGCAATTAACTTTATTGACAAGTCTTTTAAGACACTGCGCTCTTCAACTGCTGCCTTTGACATGCTGCTGAAGTTTAAACACATTCGCACCAGAGAGGTCATCAATAACCATTTGATGAAAAAGCTTGATGACATCTTGGAACAGTACTGCAAAGAGGTAATGTACTGTGGAAGAAAGTGTGCTGGCAAGTATTTGACTTCATTGTTACTGTTAAGCTGCTATCAAAGCCTCAGCCTCACCGTTTTTGCAGTGTGACTTGAGTTGGTCAGCATGTGTGCAAACCTAATGACAGTGTTACACTGCAGCAAACTCAATCTACTAACAAATGACATTTATTCTTTATGCCCTCGCTTTAGCCTGCTAATCCATATAAAACCTGAAAGTAAACATTTCATAGAGGCCTCTGGAGCTTGAAAAAGGCGACTGGACTTCTTTTTGTTTCTTGAAGACGTTTCACCTCTCATCCGAAAGGCTTCTTCAGTTCTCAACCAAATGGTGGAGAGACCCAGGTATTTAAACCCCTGTGGGCGTAGTCCCCTGGAGGTGGTTATGACCCTCTATTGATCATGTGCGTGAAACACATGTGCCCAGGTGTGAAGGGGGCGTGGGTCATATTTAATCAGTGGTTTCAGTTGAAACCAATTTAGGACTCCGCTCCATTGTTTCCTGTGGCCTATTGAGGTCACTGGAACAAGGGGACTACGCCCACAGGGGTTTAAATACCTGGGTCTCTCCACCATTTGGTTGAGAACTGAAGAAGCCTTTCGGATGAGAGGTGAAACGTCTTCAAGAAACAAAAAGAAGTCCAGTCGCCTTTTTCAAGCTCCAGAGACTACTATGACCTGGATGACTGAGAATCTACACAGACATTTCATAGAGGCAAATATTTTATGTGTATAATTTATGTGTGAGTGACAGGAAGTCATTTTGTTGTTGTTGTAGGTGGACAGGACATGGGAAATCTTTGAGACAGTGAAGGACAAGCCACCGTTAAATAAGAATGAGCCTCCTGTGGCTGGAGCCATCAGATGGGCACGATTTCTATTCCATCGCATCAAACATGCCATCCTCCCCTTCTTGAATGTTCCAGAGATGCTGGACTGTGAACAGAACAAAGTGGTGAGTTATTTCAAAGCTGTATAGGTCACAATAAATGTTACACTGTTTCTACACCAAAATGCCATTAAAAACCTTTCTGTGATTTTTGTTGTAGTTCGCTCAGGCCAAGGATAAGTATGTAGAAATGGCAGAGCGGCTCAAGGACTATGAAGTGACAAAATATGAAAGCTGGATAGTCGAGACAGTGCGCAACTTGCCATTGCTAATTAAAAAACCCATATTAGCAATGGTTACCACTAAAAACCCAACACAAGCAGAACTGGTGTGTATCTTTCACTATTTCCTCGTAACTGTTGCATCTTAGATTGCGTGTTATTCCTACATTCAAATTTCCTGCATTTAAAAAATAAATTCTTTCTTTTAAGGATGTCCTACCACCTGAAAGTTGTACTTCAAAGGGCATGCGATACATTGTGGACTTTGATCCAGAGATTAATGAAATCATTTCTGAGGCATGCAAACTTGAAGCACTGGGCTACTCTGTGCCTGATCTGGTTAAAAATGTTGCTCTGCAGGAGAACAAGTTCATCAGGTGATGAGACTCACCAGTAACTGAATACACAACAATACACACAATCAGCGACTGATGCAATTGCTCACATGAACTTTTTCTACATTGGTCTTAGTTATGTCAGCAGTCTGACCAACCTTGTCAACCGCTATCACGCAGTAGTGGACAGCTTGAATGAAGCACACGTCGTCATTCTGGGTCCACATATAAAAGCAGTCAAAAAAGACATCAATTTTGGATGCCAAAGACTCAACTGGAATTCTCTGGGTACTGTGTATACCAAGGTTGAAATCTCTGTGCACGCTTGTGGTCAGATGAAAAGAGTTTTCTATGAAACTGAAATCTGCTAATGTTTGGTTTTAGGCATCCCCGACTTCATTGACCGAGGCATTCAGACTGTCGCTAAGTTTGAGTTAGTTGTCAGTCAGATTCACAACAATGAGCGGGCCATTGATTCTAAGTTGTGTTCCATTATGACGGCCAACTTACTGAAATTTCAGCCACCAGATGATTCAGGCGACTTACCAGGTAGAACTATTAAAAGTTTACCATTAGTTTACTGGATTTGAAAAAATATGAGAATTCATACACATAGTATTTAAATAATTTCATATTTTTCTCCAAGGTGTTAAGGAGTTCTGTGAACGCACTGAGAAAGAGAGAGTCAAAACTGTGACCGTGCTTGGCAAGAAGTATGCTGACATTGGATTCCTTATAACAAAGATTGAACATTTGATCATGGAAACCAGCACTGGCAAAGCCAAATGTATGGCAGATTATTACAAGTACTGGGAACGCAGAGTACTGGACACCCTTACAAAGATGGTGCAGAGGTAATGACTAATGGTTGTGAGCCTGTAGTTTGTGCCTGGTAATAATCCCTGCATTTTTCATATGTAGTATGCTTTCAGTTGTAACCATCATAGCATCCCTCATGTTGGCTTCCATATTCAGAAACATTCTGTCCTTTAATGTGGCGCTGCTGGGAGATAAACCTCTTTTTCAAATCACCGCCATCCTGTCTGCACCTAAGATTGTGTTGCAGCCCCAAAGCAACGAGATCAACCAGCTGCTCATGCAGTGTGTCACAGACTGCGTAGCTAGCACCAAGGTGGGATTATCAGTGTCTTTTTTTAAATTATTTTTATATCACTGTATTTAAAAAATACATTATTTTTAATCTAACACTGTTAATATGACTTGACTGGCCCTATTTTTGTGTTTAAGCAATTCGTGCGTTGGATGCATGGAACCTGCATTGAGTGCCCTCCGCAACGTGTGGGAAATGAAGATGAGTTGGTGACAATTAGTTTCTACAGTGATGTGTGGCAGCTTCCTCAGATCAAGGAGAGCTCCATGACGGTGTCTCAGAACATTCAGCGGCTGCTTCGCTCTGTGGATCAGTACCTTTACCACTGGAAAGACTATCAGGTTCTTTGGGAAAAGAACAAAATCATTGTCAATGAAAAGTTTGCTGCTAGGAAGCCGTCTTTTGTCAAGTATGATGATAAGCTGCAGTCCTTCACTCGCATCAAGCAGGAAGTGATGCTGGAGCCTCCTTTTAAGAATGAGCACAGCATACATCTAAACCTGGAGCTTCTGGCCCACACAGTGGGGGAGATTGCTGAAGCCTGGATCAGTTCACTTGGTAGCTTACTCAACAAGCCTGCTAAAGAGGACCTCTTTAATTTGAGAGATGAACTCACGGTACTTCATACACAGTTTGTATTTATAGGCTTCATCATAAATAATGGCATTCATGTGATTGATTTTATTTGAATTATTTTGTACTACAGCAACTCTCTAAGAAGCTGAAACAGACCCCTGACACATTTGATGACCTGAAGTCTGTCCTTGGCACCATCTCAGCCATCAGGAACATGTCATTAGAAGTGGAGATGAGATTCACTAATATCCAGGAGCAATACAGAACACTGGGCATGTATAAAGTGGAGGTACTGTGTCATTTATATAAAGCTGTTATCCCTTTAAAACTGATATTGTTTCCCATATTAAACAGTTTATGTTTTATGTGCTCCAGGTTGGAAATGATGAATTGGAGCTGGTGGCCTGTATTGTCCAGATGTGGAGTGACCTGTTTACAGAAGCCAGACAAGTGGATCGAAGTCTGAAAGATGTCAAGAAATCATTTATCGGGGTATGATGTCAATGCCATACAGTATTCTTAATCAGAAAAAAAAAGAAAAGTGTCTTTGTCTCACATTTCTGATTGCCACACTCTTCTCCCATCCACACACTCAAAGATTACAAAGGAGAATATTCAAGAGTTCAAGCAGGAGTTGTCTATCTTTGACGAAAGCTTCAACATGCATGGTCCTGGAGCTGTGGGAGGTGATTTGGAGAAAGGTACCTGTGCACTTAGATGAATGCTATAGTTGTTGTATAGAGAAAAATTTTACATGGTAAATGTTGAAATGCAGTGGAGGAATCAGCCTGTCTCACTTTATTTTTGCAGGACTGGCCATTATGGGAAAATATGAGGCCGACCTTGCAAAGATATTAGCACTCCAGCATGAAATAACTAATGCTGAGAAGCTGCTGGACTTGCCAGTCACCACATTCCCAAAGCTTCTGAGCATACAGAATGACATGAAGGGCTTGAGACAGATATATGATATATATAAAGCACAGAAGGTAGGATGGCTATCAAACACGTAATACACATAATTCTCATCACCATAGTTTTTGTTTAAATATTTTGTCTGTTTGCTCTTTCATCTTTCAGGATGCAAAGACACAGTGGTCTCAGACCTTGTGGGTAGAGTTAGACATCCAGCTGCTACAAGAGGGTATCGAGGATTTCATCAAACGTTTGAGGCAGCTGCCCAAAGATGTGCGGGCCATGCCGATGGCCTTTTTCTTAGATGGACACATGAAAGAGTTCAAAGAGGCTCTGCCTCTTCTGCTGGACCTGAAGAATGAAGCCCTCAGAGACAGGTCAGTCTCAAGATTGATACCAGTAACTAACTGGAATTAATATAATGCCAAAATAAAATTACAGTTAATAACCTAGTTAGATTGCTTTTCTTGTTCCAAGTGGATTTTTATGCAGTATGCATGACACAGACGTGACCTAAGTAGTGTATGAAATATGGAAAATGTGGACCTTTGAATTAATGTATCCATGTGTCCAGATAAAACAAAACACCCAGTAAGAATAAAAATGTCTTTATATTCGAGGCACTGGAAGGAGCTGATGGAAAGGACCGGCACCCGCTTTGAGATCAACCCTGAAAGCTTCACTCTGGAGAACATGTTTGCAATGGAGCTGCACAAATATGCAGATGTCATAGGTGGCATTGTTACCTCTGCTGTAAAAGAGCTCAGTATCGAGAAGGTAAGCTTCCCTTTTTTTTTGGAGTCATCTCAAAATGGAATAAGTTGCCAGTTCTGTAAGTTCTTTAGAGAGATTACACTTACTTCTGAAACATGTTATCTGGATCTGCTTCCAGGGAGTAAAAGGACTGATAGAGACCTGGGAGAACATGAAGTTCAATGTTCAGCCCTATTTCAAAGGCACGCAGGAACGTGGGTCCATTCTGGGTGCTGTGGATGAGATCCTGCTGAATGTGGACAATGATGTGATAAATTTACAGAGCATGGCCGGCAGCCGCTTTGTTGGACCCTTCCTTGGCACCATACAGCAATGGGAAAAAGATCTGTCTCTTATCTGTGAGACTATTGAGGTGAGTGAGAAGGGTCAAATTTTCCATCACCCTTAAGCTGATCCACAAAATACTTACAGAAAAAAAAAAAAATCTTTCTTTCACAGGTGTGGCTGCTCGTACAGAGAAAATGGATGTACCTGGAGAGCATATTTATAGGAGGAGACATTCGCTTGCAGTTACCTGAGGAAGCAAAGAATTTTGATAACATCGACAAAAAGTTTAAAGATGTAAGTGTTGTCAAAATATTGGTCTTAAAAAAAATGAAAGCACTTTGTTCCAGACATGTCAAAATTATATCTTTTTTTTTTTTTGGTGTAGATAATGAATGACACAGTGAAGGGTTCAAACATTAAGCGCTGTTGCCTGATTCCCAACCGGCTAACAGACCTACAAGCCCTGAGTAATAGTTTAGAGAGATGCCAGAAGAGTCTTAATGATTATCTGGACTCCAAACGAAATGCATTTCCTCGCTTCTTCTTCGTCTCTGATGATGAACTACTCAGCATCCTGGGGAGTAGTGACCCTGCCTGTGTCCAGGAACATATGATTAAGGTATCCAGCAAGTACAAACAATGGAGGAGTGGTAGAAAAGACCTTAATTTTTCACAGTAGGGATCAGGAGGATCATTGATTGCCACGTTTGTGATTTCTTTTTCTTTGTTCCACAAGATGTATGACAATATAGCATCTCTGAGATTTGGTGTGGATAGCAATGGAGAGACAGTAGTCGGAGCCATGGTGTCTGCTGAGGGTGAGGTGATGGAACTAAGGCAGCATGTCCCAGTGGAGGGCAGAGTGGAGGAGTGGATGATGGGAGTGCTACTGGAGATGAGGAAGTCTAACAGGCTCATCACAAAGGAAGCAATCTACCACTACTGTCAAGACAGGAGTAGGTATGTGTAAAAATGCCAGAGGAAAAAAAAATCTCTTCTAGTGTTAATTTTAAATTTTTATTTATTTTTTTGATATTTACTAAAAGGTGCAGCGACAGATTTGCGACTGAAAGATGTGCATGAGTGTTTTTGCAGGTGGGGCCCTCAGTTAATCTGTCATTGCAATGTTTCCCAGGGTGGATTGGATGTTGCTGTACCAGGGCATGGTTGTACTGGCTGCTAACCAAGTTTGGTGGACCTGGGAGGTAGAGGATGTCTTTGAGAAAGTGAAGAATGGACAGAAGCATGCACTTAAGAACTATGCTGAGAAAGTACACAAACAGATCGACGAGCTAGTAACACGCATTATTCAGCCTTTGAAGAAAAATGACAGACGAAAGCTCAACACAGTGCTCATCATTGATGTCCATGCAAGAGACATAGTGGACAGCTTCGTGCTAAAAAGGTAAACTTTTGCAGGTTTGAACATTTTTTTTGTGCTAGTGTGCTTTAAATATGTAACGTAATAAAGTTCAATCTCCTTCCAGCATAATGAATGCACAAGAATTTGAATGGGAAAGCCAGCTAAGGTTCTACTGGGTCTTGGCACATGACAACTTATTTGTGCGCCAGTGCAATGCATCTTTCTCCTATGGTTATGAGTACATGGGGTTGAACGGCCGGTTGGTTATAACCCCACTGACAGACCGGATTTACCTCACTCTCACACAGGTCTGGGACATGTACATATTTTTAATACCTAAGCAAATGCATATAAATTCTTTAGTAGTGAAAGAATATCTGTCCATGTGTATTTGTGATGAAGGCACTGTCCATGTACTTGGGCGGAGCTCCTGCTGGACCTGCTGGTACAGGAAAGACAGAGTCCACCAAGGATCTGGCTAAGGCTTTGGGCCTGCTCTGTGTAGTTACAAACTGCGGTGAGGGCATGGACTACTTGGTAAGAACAGCAAACAGCTGCTGAAAAATGCTTTTCTGGGATTTAAAAAAAACAAAACAAAAGAGAATCATCACTTTTCACTAGCTTTTTATGTGAATCTCTTTCCCGATTGTGTGCAGGCAGTGGGTAAGATCTTGTCTGGGCTTGCGCAGTGTGGAGCTTGGGGCTGCTTTGATGAGTTCAATCGCATTGATGCCTCAGTGTTGTCAGTGATCTCCTCCCAAATCCAGACTATCCGTAATGCTCTCATTCTACACCTTAAAAGGTTTTATGTAAGTCTGTTTAGTTATGCAGGATTGGAAGTAATAAATATTTCATATCGAGGGCTTGGAGCCAAAGGGGCGTAAGTGGCAACTTTACAGGAGAGCCAGAACAAAAAAAAAAAAAGACCATATTTTGGTCTTATTTTGTATACTGATTTTAGTTTTTTAAAGCATGTTTCTTTTACAAATGTATGACACAATGCTTAATGAACAATATTGTCTTTGTCGTAAATGCACTTATGCCCTTTTGGCACCAACTTCTTCTGTGTATTCAGATTTAAGCCTTTTGGTTTTTGTTGAATAACTTTATTTCTATTAATATTTTACTTCTGTAATTTTGACAGTAGATAGAGCACATCAAGAGCTTTCAATTGATATATATATATCTCAGTTTTGACCAAAATGTCACTTACGCCCCTATGGCTCCAAGCCCTCGATATATGCAATAAAGAAAATTCATTAACTGGTAGAAATGATAAATGTTAATGTACACATACATTTGTAAGCAAATGTTTTTAAGAGTTGTTTACTTTTATTCCCCTAAACATCCTCCTTCTCACTATATGCATCAGTTTGAAGGGCAAGAGATCAACTTGGATGACCGCATAGGGATTTTCATCACTATGAACCCTGGTTACGCAGGACGTACAGAGCTGCCAGAATCCGTCAAAGCTCTCTTCAGGCCTGTGGTGGTCATTGTGCCTGACCTACAGCAGATTTGTGAGATTATGCTCTTCTCTGAGGGTTTCCTAATGGCCAAGGTACCACATGCACACATAACACTTGCATTTGCAGCCACTAACGCATGCTGTCAGCCTCAGCACAGTAATGCATAATAAAGCATGCACATGCACAGGTTACTTTATATTAGTTCATATCATTATTAAATAGTGCAGAAATGCATATGAAAATGAATAACCTTGAAGATTTTGAGCTGTCATTAAGTGCTGAATGATAATAGTGTTAGTTGTATGTCTCCACATCTGTTCATTTCAGGTACTGGCAAAGAAAATGACAGTACTGTATAAACTGGCCCGTGAGCAGCTGTCCAAACAGTCTCATTATGACTTCGGCCTGCGCGCTCTCAAGTCTGTCCTAGTGATGGCAGGAGAGCTGAAGAGAAGCTCACCTGACCTCAGTGAGGTACAGACACATAACAAATAACATCTAAGCAGTGACCTTGCAAAAAATGTGAAAAAATGGGCAATTTTATATAAAAAAAATTGAACTATTATTATCTTTAATATGTATGAATGCATGAATTCTTTTTCATTCTTTAAATGTTTTTTCAGGATGTGGTGTTGATGCGGGCTCTCAGGGACATGAACCTACCCAAGTTTGTGTTTGAAGATGTCCCTCTGTTCCTCGGTCTGATCTCAGACCTGTTCCCTGGGCTCGACTGCCCACGTGTTCGCTATCCCAACTTCAATGATGCTGTGGAACAGACCCTGGAAGATAAGAAATATGTCATACTGCCTAATCAGGTGTTCCATCTGGCCCAGCCTCATATTTCATATTTTATATTTTCTATCAATTTCAAGACTTTTGCATATTCTTTGGTAAATGTTTCAGTGCCTGAGTATGTAAACGTATCTGTCTGTGGTTTCAGGTGGATAAAGTGGTGCAAATGTATGAGACAATGATGACCAGGCACACTACAATGATTGTGGGTCCAACAGGTGGAGGAAAATCAGTGGTGATCAACACATTATGTCAGGCTCAGACAAAGTCAGTGTCAGTTTACATTGTCGTCTTGATCTTTTGTGTGAACAAAGGTAACTTTTATTTTATCTCACCATCAGAATGGGACTGCAAACCAAACTATATCCTCTGAACTCTAAAGCCATAAGTGTTATTGAACTTTATGGTATTCTGGACCCGGACACTCGGGACTGGACTGATGGGGTTTTATCCAACATCTTCCGTGAAATTAACAAGCCTACAGACAAAAAAAAGAGGAGGTAGAAAGTAAAAAAAAATAAAGAAGACATTTAATCAGCCATTTGAATAACATGTGCAGTATACTAGTAATTCCGTTCATACAGTAAAAAACAGAGGATAAGAAGAAAGAATTTCTGTGAATCACTTCAGACAGTAAAGGCTTACTCTTTGACTCACAGGTACATCCTGTTTGACGGGGATGTGGATGCTCTGTGGGTCGAGAATATGAACTCAGTGATGGATGACAACAAGCTTCTGACTCTAGCCAATGGAGAAAGGATCCGTTTACAAAGTCACTGTGCCCTGCTCTTTGAGGTTTGCCTGAATGTTTAGATTTCTGTTAGCAGAATACCCTTCCCTGCACTTTGCTGCAAAACTAAACAGAATGTAAGAAAACTTTGCACTCACAGGTTGGCGATCTGCAGCACGCTTCCCCAGCTACCGTTTCCCGCTGTGGAATGGTATTTGTCGACCCTAAAAACCTGCGATATACCCCATACTGGCAAAGATGGGTGAACAGTAGATCTGATAAGGTTTGAGGAAATAAATC
The DNA here is from genome assembly GCF_007364275.1 of Archocentrus centrarchus. Taxonomy (NCBI): domain Eukaryota; kingdom Metazoa; phylum Chordata; class Actinopteri; order Cichliformes; family Cichlidae; genus Archocentrus; species Archocentrus centrarchus. The sequence continues at coordinate 14,196,075 of NC_044354.1, read as the reverse complement.
ACTGTTTAAAATTTGTACTTTTTTAGACTTTCAAATATCTCACTGATGTCTCTCTCTTTTTTTCCCTTAGGAACAAGAAGTGCTTAGCAGATTGTTTGAGAAGTATGTTCACAGCTCTATTGCCATGATTGTGGATGGTATTGTTGATGGCAAACAAGGCCAGAAACTTAAGACTGTTGTCCCTCAGACAGATCTGAATATGGTAGGTTACTCTCATCCATGCAGTTCATTGTATTTAAATAAGAAGAAATAAATGGGATTTGGTATAGTCTCATAATCAGGCTACTTGAACTATTTGCACATGTTTTGACGGTGTGTTTAGGTCACTCAGTTGTGCTTAACACTGGATGCACTTCTTGAAAGTGAGACCAGCACTCCTGAAGTCCTGGAGTGTTACTTTCTGGAAGCTCTGTACTGTTCACTTGGGGCTACATTGCTGGAGAGTGGTAGGATCCAGTTTGATGAGTTCATCAAAAAGCTTTCCTGCTTAACCACAGTGCATGATGAGAAAGCCCAGACTGGGCCTGGTGAGATACCAGGTAAAATGGAGGATTTGTCCTTATCTTATGGTGAAATTACCATTCACTGCATTTTTATCTAGCTATGCAAAATCAATAGATTGGATTGATCTGTGTTTTAGGGTCAAAGAAATAAATATGGTAAAACCTTTTCATAAATTTGTGCCAGTTTTTGAAACTGTGTTACTTATTACAGGATACCTCCCAACTCTGTACGATTTCCACTTTGATGGAATGCAGGAGAAATGGGTTCCTTGGAGTTCTCTGGTCCCCAAATACATCCACAACCCTGAAATGAAGTTCACCGATATCCTAGGTAATGGCCATGTGCACAAAATATGTGTGAATACATGCATAACGATTTATACATGTCTGCCTTGATTCCTTCATTCTCTATTTTTGCTTTAGTGCCCACTGTTGACACCACTAGAACCAGCTGGATCCTGGAGCAGATGGTCAAGATAAACAGGCCAGTGCTACTGGTTGGAGAGTCTGGCACTTCCAAGACTGCCACTATTCAAAACTTTCTGAAGAACATCAATGCAGAGACAACTGTAAGTTTGACATCTTACCATAAAGTATGCACATACAAATTTTGTTGCAGGAGTATAAGTGTCTTTCTTTCTGTTCCCAGATTACTCTTATCATCAACTTCTCCTCCAGAACAACTTCATTGGACCTGCAGAGAAACCTGGAAGCCAATGTGGAGAAAAAAACCAAAGACACCTATGGCCCTCCCATGGGGAAGAGACTGCTGATCTTTATTGATGACATGAATATGCCAAAGGTACAGTACCTGTGTCAAGTGTCAAGCCTTTTTATTCTTTACTGTGCGGCAGTACTTCCATGTTTGAAATTTTTGTAATGCACCTGTTAAGGTGGATGACTATGGCACACAGCAGCCTATTGCGCTTCTAAAGCTGCTACTGGACCGAGGAGGCATGTATGACCGAGGAAAGGAACTTAACTTCAAAATCCTCAAGGATCTTGGCTTCATTGCTGCCATGGGAATGGCAGGAGGTGGGAGAAATGAGGTGGATCCTCGCTTCATCTCACTCTTCAGTGTCTTTAGCATCCCCTTCCCTTCAATGGAGTCCCTCAACCTTATCTATGGTTCCATTTTAAAAGGCCATACCAGAGTGAGTACTTCTTTCCCACGTAAATCAAAATATGTTAGAATCTCAAACATCCGCATCAGTCTGATTCTCCAATGTTTAATTGATACAACATTTTAGCCATTCGAGGATGCCATACAGAAAGTCTGTGATCGGGTCACCTCCTGCACACTGGAGCTCTACAACACCATCATCAAAGATATGCCACCCACACCTTCCAAGTTCCACTACATCTTCAACCTGAGAGACCTGTCAAGAGTCTACAATGGACTCACGCTCACCAAACCGGACAGGTCTAATCTAGCACATTCACCCTAGTGACAGATTAGCAGAGGTCTGTGATCCTGAATGTCCTTACTTTCCCTGATTTCTCTCTAGCAGGTTTTTGACTGTTGCCCAATTTGTTCGTGTATGGAGAAATGAGTGCTTGAGAATCTTCCATGACAGACTCATTGATGAGACTGACAAAACTTTGGTAATATTTACTAATAATTTTAGTAGATGTTTAATGGGAATTTGCCTTTATATTTCAAAGGCAAATACTTGTGTTTATTTTTCCCACCAGGTCCAAGGTTACATAAAGAACATGATTGAGGAGCATTTCAAGTCAGACATGGAGGCAGTCATGAGAGACCCGATTATTTTTGGAGACTACAGGACAGCCCTCAATGATACTGAACCAAGAGTCTATGAGGACATACAAGATTATGATGCTTCAAAAGCCCTGTTTCAGGTAAAGTTATTATTTCCACCAAGTAGGTTATGCGATGAGTTTGATTTGTTTATTTGTATGTTTGTTATCAGAATTACTCCTAAAATTAGGGATGACTTTCCATGCAAATTTTAGCAGAGGTGTGTGTTGGGTCTACTTAGAAGTGGATCTGGGAAGGATTCTCTGCTAAAGTGAGATAGGGCAATATTTATATTTCACATCATAGCTTCATAAATACGTGTCAAATTAAAATACTGATGTTTTCAAGACATTATTACAAACTAATTGGGAGCCAGGCCTTGGTGGGGGTGTGCAGTCTCAGAATAGTAAAATAATATAACAATAGTATTTTGACATTTGTTAGAGTTACTTACATATTCTGTGTTTTAGCAGATCACTGTCTCATGTCATTCTACAGGAAATCCTAGAGGAATACAATGAGAGCAAGTCGAGAATGAACCTAATACTGTTTGATGATGCTCTGGAACATCTGACCCGGGTTCACCGCATCATCCGCATTGATCGTGGTCATGCTTTGCTCGTTGGCGTGGAGGGCTCTGGCAAGCAGTCCCTTACTAAGCTCGCTGCCTTTGCTGCTGACTGTGAGGTTGTAAAACTCATGATTGGTGTGGTGAAGGGCAAGTGATTGTCATATACACTAAAAGTTTAAGCAATTTAAAAAAAAAAAGAAAAAAAAGTTTAAGCAATGGAAATTAATTTTACTAACATGTCTTTCGATGTGAAAATGGCAGTCTTCTAACTTCTAATGCTGCTAGATGAGAGGGGAAATTGGGGTTTTCAGTGTTAAGCATGATTAAACTTTCTTCACAAGAACATTTTCAGCTTTGTTGTAATTGAATCTGCTTTCCCCAGGTATTTGAGATCACGCTGAGCAGAGGATACAGTGAGTCTAACTTCCGCGAAGACCTGAAAACACTGTACTTGAAGCTTGGCATTGAGAATAAGAAGACCGTGTTCATCTTTACTGATGCTCACGTGGCTGAGGAAGGCTTCTTGGAGCTCATTAACAACATGCTCACCTCAGGTTGGATATCACTCTGATCTTTTGACCTCCTCGCTCAATATTTGTCTTTCTGAATTGTTAGACCTGTAGTGCTCTGATCATGAACTCTCTTTAGGCATTGTTCCTGCACTGTTCCCTGATGATGAGAAAGAATCCGTGCTCAACCAGCTTCGAGATGAGGCTCTTAAGATGGGATCGGGTCCCTCTAAAGACAGCGTGTGGCAGTACTTTGTCAACAAGAGTGCCAACAATCTACACGTTGTTTTAAGCATGTCTCCAGTGGGAGACACCTTGAGGACACGTTGCAGGAACTTCCCAGGTGAAATATTTGTTCAGGCGTCATTTGATTTAACCCTTTAATCATACTTGATGCATGTTTTCTTTTTTTTGCATGATGCATGTTTTTGAGACTTATACATCATCATTTTAGTTAATATTTCCTTAATATCTCCTTAATATTTTTTTTTTTTAAATCAGAATGTTCAATAAATACTTCATTTTCAAAGCAAAATTAGAATTTTCTGGCAATTATTTCATAGTTCAGGCTTTGCAGGGTCAACATAGTTTGTAGATTTGTTTTACTAACTGTATGCATGTTTTTCCTCTCAGGACTGATGAACAACACTGTAATAGACTGGTTCCTTCCATGGCCGCTGCAGGCGTTATTTGCAGTGGCTCAGTCTTTCCTTGGTGCGTAATTAAACATATTTCTATTATTTTTATATAACTGTTGTGGAAAAGGTTTATTTTCAGATAACTATTTTAGGGCTTCCTTTAGTTTATTTCATTTCAATGAGACCCACAGTTGGAATATTATCCCTGAATACCTTTTTGTCCTTCCACAGGTGAAAGTCAGATGATTCCAGAGGCACACTCTGCAGCAGTCATAGAGCATGTATGCATGGTCCACAGCTCTGTGGATGACTACAGCAAGTTATTCCAGCAAAAACTCAGACGCTGCAACTATGTTACTCCAAAGAACTACTTGGACTTTATTAACACCTATTCTAAGCTCTTAGAGGAAAAAGACCGATTTATTCTGGGTGAGGGAATGAAATCTGTTATAAATTCAGTGCTTCTGTTGTGAGGGTTTGTGTGTATTAGAGACTGGGAATGTGTCCTCTTCTGTTCTAGCTCAGTGCAAGCATCTGGAGGGAGGTTTGGATAAACTGAAGGAAGCCAGTGAGCAGCTGGCTGAACTGAATGTCAAGCTGGCAGATCAGAAAGTGGTCCTTGCTGAAAAGTCCACAGCATGTGAAGCCCTGCTGGATGAAATTGCTGCTAACACAACCATAGGTTAGTGAGTGCTTGCTTCTCTTAACTTTTGGCCCAAATAAACAGCGTCCTGTAGTTTTTACATTGAAATTTAGTGCAGTAAGTACAAACCACTTATCATTAACTCTCTTTTCTAGCTGAGGAAAAAAATGCTCTGGCAGAAGACAAAGCCAAAGAAATCAAGGAACAAACTAAAGTCATAGCTGCTGAGGAGAAAGAAGCTAGAAGTTCCTTAGCTGAAGCTCAGCCAGCATTAGAGGCCGCACGTAATGCTCTGCAAGACCTGGGAAAAGCTGAAGTAACAGAGATCCGGTAAACTCTGCTCCTTATGAAGAACATTATTTTCATTCTGTTGTAGAAATAATGGAATACATTAGGCTGTTTGATAACATAAATATATATATTTATCAATATTTGATATATATATATATAGATATATATATATATTATATATATATATATATATATATCTAATATATATATATCTCTATCTATCTATCTATCTATGTATCTGTATACTGTATCTACAATATATATCTCTATCTATGTATATGTCTCTGTATCTACCTATATCTATCTATGTCTCTGTATCATGTATAATGTTCTACATCCTATAATATGTCTCTCTACTCTACTGTATACTGTATCTACATATATACTCTTTCCATATATATCTTACTATCTATCTACTCCCTATCTCTATATATACCTCTATTATATATATATATATAATTATATATAATCTATATACATATATATACATATACATATAGAATATATACATATATATACATATACATATATATATATACCATATATATATATATATACATATATATATATATATATCACATATATATATTTATATATAATATATATATATATATATATATATATATATATATATATACATATACATATATATACATATATATACGTATATATATATATATATATACATATACATATATATATACATATACATACATATATACATATACATATACATATAATATATATACGTATATATTTATATATATATACTTAATATATATATATATATATATATATACACGTATTAATATATATATATATATATATATATATATATATATATATATATATTATATATATACATACATATATATATATACATATATATATATATATATATATATATATATATTGATCAATCATCATTCATGCAAACCATTGTTTATCATGACAGACTAAGTCATCTGTTAATCAGTCTTTCTCTCTCTATCTGCCTTTTTATGCTGGTCCAATATAAAGATCATTTGCCAAACCACCCAAGCAGGTGCAGGTGGTTTGTGAGTGCATCCTGGTGTTGCGTGGCTACAAAGAAATCAGCTGGCAGTCAGCAAAGGGGATGATGGCAGAGGCTAACTTCCTGCGCTCCCTGATGGAGATGGATTGTGATGCCATAACTAGCAACCAAGTCAAGACTGTCAAAGGTAAGATGACTTCATGTTCAATAGAAAATTACTAACAGATAATAATACCAACGAACTGTGCAAGATAGGGCTAATTGGATTTGACAGATACTCCAGATTTTGCTTTTTCTTCCTGACTAGGCAATCTAAAGAACCTCCAGACAAGCTTAGGGGACATGCAGACCATCAGTAAGGCCGGCTCAGGAATGCTCAAGTTTGTCGAGGCAGTCATGGGTTACTGTGATGTTGCCAGGGAGATAAAACCCAAAAGAGAAAAGGTAATCAAGTTTTTTTTTGTTTGTTTTTTTGAAAGTGCCATTAAATCATAATCTGTCAGAAGAAACAGATTAAAAAGACATATTTCCTCATTATTTTCAGGTGGCACGCCTAGAAGACAACTTCTTTCAGAGTAAGCAGGAGCTCAAGCGCATTCAGGGTGAGCTCAGCAGCATCCAGACAGAGTTGCAGGCTCTTGGTGAGAAATACCAAGCTGCTATTGTGGAGAAACAGCAGTTACAGGAGGAGGCTGAGGTGATGGAAAGGAGACTGATAGCTGCTGACAAACTCATCTCTGGGCTGAGCTCCGAGAATGAACGGTGAGGTTGAAAAAGATGCAACACTTACTAGCCAACCCTTCTACAGGTTGATATTTTCTTTTTAAACTGCTTTTCTTCATTGCTTTTTGTCTTTACCAATCATTTTCCACTCCTTCATACTTCCAACTCAGATGGACAAATGATTTGGATGAGCTGAAGCAGCGACGTGTGTGTCTTCTGGGTGACTGTCTGCTCGCTGCTGCATTTCTGAGCTATGAAGGGGCTTTCAGCTGGGACTTCAGGAATGAAATGGTATACCAAATGTGGGTTAAAGATGTGCAGGTGAGAGGCATCCCCCTGAGCCAACCTTTCAAAGTGGAAAACCTTCTTACTGATGAAGTTGAAATCACCAGGTGAGGTTATTTTGTGTTTATGACATTTTGAAGCTTGAAATATGAGAAAACTAAATACTGTACCATATGTATTTTCCCCATCGAATGGTCTAACTATATGTTAAATAAACCCTGTATTAGATGGGTCTCAGAGGGTTTGCCTCCAGATGAATTGTCTGTGCAAAATGGAATCCTCACAACCAGAGGGAGCCGATTTCCCATGTGCATTGACCCCCAGCAACAAGCCCTCAACTGGATTAAAAAGAAGGAAGAAAACAATAACCTCAAGGTACAGAAAGATTTAATGCTCGCCCATGTTTCAGTATGACTGCTTTAGGCAGCCTTATCAGCACATTGGACTCTCAAAGGCTCATGACATGCATCCCTGACAGTGTGATCATCTATCTTGTCCCAGGTCTCATCTTTCAGTGATCCTGACTTCCTAAAACAACTAGAGATGGCCATCAAGTATGGATTCCCATTCCTTTTCCAAGATGTGGATGAATACATTGACCCAGTAATTGACAATATCCTGGAGAAGAATGTGAAAGGAGCAGAGGGAAGACAGGTCATCATGCTGGGTGACAAAGAGGTGGACTACGATCCCAACTTTAAACTCTACCTCAACACTAAATTGGCTAACCCCAAATTCTCTCCATCTGTGTTTGGAAAAGCCACGGTCATTAACTATACTGGTAAGATGTTTTTTGCATACTAATTAGATTTTATCTGTATCCTTAAACTCCAGGTTTCAAATTGCCTGTTTGATTCTGTCCCTTTTTTTTTGTATCTTTGTGACATCCAGTGACCCTGAAGGGTTTGGAAGACCAGCTATTAAGTTTTATCATGGGCTTTGAGAAGAAGGAGCTGGAGGAGCAGCGAGAGCGTTTAATCCAAGAGACAAGTAAAAACAAGAAGCTGCTGAAAAACCTCGGAGACACTTTGCTCAGAGAGCTGACCACATCTACAGGCAACATGTTGGATAACACAGAGCTTGTTGAAACACTGGAGGAAACAAAGCTAAAAGCCAGTGAGGTCAGTTTTGGCTTAAGTAAGAGTTTTAAAAAGGGTTGTGGCAGAATAGCAAGTTAACTGATGTTACTAATCCAAGTTTTTGCTTTTTTATTTTTTTATATTGTGATCATCAGGTGTTTGAGAAACTAAAGTTGGCTGAGACAACGTCAGAGGACATCGAGAAACTCAGAGATGGCTACCGTCCCGCTGCCAAGCGCGGTGCTATCCTGTTCTTCGTACTGACAGAAATGGCTGCGGTGAACAGCATGTACCAGTACTCACTTGCCTCCTACCTGGAAGTGTTTGAGTTTTCACTGCGGAAATCTATGCCTGACCCCTCACTTCCCAAAAGACTACAGAACATCATGAACACTCTGACATACAGCGTTTATAACTATGGCTGCACAGGTAAAATATTTAAGATGGAGCAATAATGAACCATGAAACTGACAGGGAAAAGTCAGTTTCTAAAGGTATTTAGAATTACTAGAACCCTAACTGAGTTCTTATTCATAGGGCTGTTTGAGAGCCACAAGTTGCTCTTTTCCTTTAACATGACCATCAAGATTGAGCAGGCAGAAGAGACGGTATCTCAGGAGGAGTTGGAGTTCTTTATAAAGGGTGAGCTATTCAGAGAAGTACATAATAAAGAATATTGATCATGGATACACCCAAACGCATTAATGCACACAATGTTCAAATAAATTCTTGTTTTTTCTACCTCATGTGTAAAGGTAATCTATCCCTGGAAAAATGTCAAGGCCAAAAGCCGTGTAACTGGCTTGCAGATCAGGGCTGGGAAGATGCAGTGAAACTCGCAGAGCTCTTTCCTGAGCAGTTCGGCTCCCTGCCTGATGACATTAAGAAAAATCCCACTGAATGGCAATCTGTAAGTGGACAAAGTGACAGAAACCACTATAGGCATGTTTCTGAATCAGCAGCGAGTTTAACTTGCACCCTTTTCCGTTCAGTGGTATGATTTAGATGGACCGGAACAGGCACCGTTTCCCATGAAATACAAGGAGAACCTGTCGGCTTTTCAGAAGCTGCTGTTGCTGCGCTGCTTCCGGGTCGATAGAGTCTACAGAGCCGTCACTGACTATGTCACGGTTATCATGGGAGAGAGGTGAGTCTATTTCTACTATAGTTATGCAGTCAGGTGTTTCATTTTCCAGTTAACTTTACTCAGAAGGAAGTAGACAGAAAACACCTAAATCACTTACATCAGATCAGTATTTGGTCTGCAACCCTTCTCTCATAAAAAAGCACCAACTGTCACAGTTTTGTTCAGTATGTGCCAGGTAGTTGTTTCCAAGCACCTTCAAGAATTTTTCTTGCAGATTTTTGACCCTCAGGCAACCGCAGTACAGGCTTATCTTTCCTGTTTCTCTGGATATATGTTTGAGATCACGGCAGTGCTGCAGAATTAGTTTTAGTCTGGCACCTTCCTGGTGATATCACATGATTGGATAAGAATCTTGAGAGCTGCAGTAAAGTTGCTAAAACTTTTCAACAGACTTGAATATTCTGTCACTGTGTGTACAGTATAGCCAGTGTATACATATAATACACTATTGCAGTCAAAGTAAAGGTGACCGTAATTACTGAAACAATTTTCTGTGTGTTTTCTTGTATTTCCGCTCAGGTATGTTCAGCCCCCTGTGATCAGCTTTGATGCAATTTATGATCAGAGCACACCTTTCTCCCCCATTGTCTTCATCTTGAGCCCTGGCTCTGACCCAGCTGGTGACCTTATGAAACTAGCAGCGAGATCAGGCTTTGGAGGCAACAAGTTCAAGTTCCTTGCAATGGGCCAAGGCCAAGAGAAGGTACTGAACACTTTTTTTTCCCATATCACGGCAATGATGCAGAATTATACAAATCACCCAAGTAATCATGTTAAATAACATTAAAAAGTGATGGAGTTGAAGTTAACTGTCTTCTGTACCCGGGATAAAGGTGGCATTAGATTTGCTGGAGAAGACAGCGTCTCGAGGTCAGTGGTTGATGCTGCAGAACTGCCATCTGCTGGTTAAGTGGCTAAAGAAACTGGAGAAGGCCTTAGAGAGAATCACCAAGCCCAACCCCAATTTCCGCTTATGGATCACCACCAACCCCATTAAAGATTTTCCAATTGGCATCCTGCAAAAATCTCTAAAGGTGAAATTTTCTCTTTACCTTTAGTAAAGCTTTCTTTGGATTTCTTGTAGATGTTTCTCAGTTGGTAGTAGGTGTAAGAATTTCCTCAAGTTGATGCTGTATTTGAACTGTTTTATCTGTTTGCTGAGAATATGACATTGTTACATTTCCAGTACAATAGGGTCACATATTTCCTTTTCCATACTTCCATACTTCCTTTCTTTTAAAGAAACTGGTGTCTCTCTAATCTGTAATTTTCAAACAAGTGAGACTGCAGTAAGAACATATTAGCATGTTCATTAACTAGTCATATATTTCTGTTCTGTCAGAAAAAGAAGTCTTGAAAGATTAATAGAAAGCAGAGATGCTTCAGTAATAACAGACAGAAATTTGTCAGTATGTTCAAATTTACTTCAATATTGTGTGCAGGTAGTGACAGAGCCCCCCAATGGTCTCAAGCTTAACATGAGAGCCACATACTCTAAAATCTCCCATGAGGCCTTGACCACATGCCCGCACCCTGCGTTCTGCAGCCTGGTGTTTGTTCTCGCCTTCTTCCACGCTGTGGTGCAAGAGAGACGCAAGTATGGAAAGATTGGCTGGAATGTCCCCTACGACTTCAGCGAGTCTGACTTTTTTGTAAGTGGCACAAGAGACTAAGATTAAGTTGAAAGTATATCTGTAGATTTTTTTATTTCATATATGAGTGGTTTAATATTACGAATATTTCATTTTTCAGTGGTTTAAACAAAATAACTCTGCTTGAACAGGTGTGTATGGAGATCCTCAACACCTACTTGACAAAAGCTCACAAGCAAGGAGACACCGATATACCCTGGGGAAGTCTTAAATACCTTATTGGGGAGGTTAGGTTAAAATTAATTTGTTTATATTGGATATTCTAATGTGTTGTGTGTATCTTTTATCCTGCTACTACATGCTGTAAGTTTAGTATCATGTATGATGTTTTATCAGGTGATGTATGGCGGGCGAGCAATAGATAGCTTTGACCGCAGGATCCTGACTGTCTACATGGATGAGTACTTTGGAGACTTCCTCTTCTACACTTTCCAGCAGTTCCACTTCTTCAGAAACAAAGATGTAGATTACAAAATCCCTCCAACCGGGCCAAAGAAAGTTTATGTTGGTCAGCAGTTGTGTTTACTACTTAAAAAAAAAAAAAGGGAGCATGGTAATTTTCTGTCATTATTCAAAGCTTTATGCTGTTAATGTGCTACAGATGAGATCGAAACCATGCCATTGGCAAACACACCAGAGGTGATGGGTCTCCATTCCAATGCGGAGATAGGATACTACACAAATGCTGTTAAAGAGATGTGGACTCACCTGATAGACCTACAGCCTCAGACAGGTATGAGTTGGTATCTTTCAGCTAATTTGCCCCACTGAACTGTGAATTGAAGAGCAACCCTTGAAGCAATATGGCCTGTTTTTCAGAAGTAGAGGGTTTTCTTCTTCTGAATAACTTCAGCTGTACTCTTTTTGCCACATGCTTTCTCCTTGCTGGCTTATACACACTCTCTCATACATCAGGTGAATCTGGAGGAAACGTCAGTCGGGATAAGTACATCACCCAGGTGGCCCAGAATATTCAGAAAATGCTCCCGCAGTTATTCGACCTGGATGTGATCCATAAAAAATTTGGCACAGACATTTCTCCAACCTCAGTGGTTCTGCTTCAGGAACTAGAGCGCTTCAACAAACTGGTGTTCCGCATGCAGCTCTCTCTGACTGAGCTGCAGAGGGTGAGATGGAGGGGCTGAGGGCAACAAGACGCTCAGTAAACAAACATACAGGTGTTGTGTCTTTGTGCTTTGTCCCAGTTTAGATTTGTTCAGAGTCTCCTGTGTCCCCTAGGCCTTGGCTGGTGAGGTGGGGATGAGCAGCGAGTTGGATGAGGTTGCTCGGTCCCTTTTTAATGGTCACATCCCTGCTATTTGGAAGAAATTGGCACCCGACACTCTCAAGTCCCTTGGCAACTGGATCAGCCATTTCAAGAGGCGATATGAACAGTATAGCTCCTGGGTAAGGATGGCCGCCTTTAATCATATGTGACCTCTTACAGTATATTTGGCATTTGGCATTATTCTGGTAACAATTTATAGTTAACAAATAAGTTGAAAGATGTTTTCCAGTTTGGTGTGTCTGTGTGTCTTGTGCCCACCAGGTGAATGAGGGCGAGCCAAAAGTCATGTGGCTATCAGGACTACATATCCCTGAATCTTACCTCACTGCTCTGGTCCAAGCTGCATGCAGAAAAAATGGCTGGCCTCTGGATCTTTCAACACTGTACTCAGAAGTGACCCAATATCAGAGTGTAGACAAAGTCCCCAAAAGACCCCAACAAGGTAATAGTCAAAGCTTCTCATTTGCATGATTAGCGATTAGTTTTAAAGACTGATAGTCTCATTCCCTGCAGGCTGCTTCGTGTCTGGCCTGTATCTGGAAGGAGCAGACTGGGACATAGAGAAGAGCTGCTTAGTGAAGAGCAAACCAAAGGTTTTAGTCGTTGAACTGCCCATTCTCAAAGTCATCCCCATAGAGACACGCCGCCTCAGGTTACAGGTGTGGACAGCAGGCACTACAGACCGCCAAACTATCCTATGGCTCACTATTCGGATGTATCTACCTAACTCTCATGTATCTTTGTGTGTTTTGTGTATCAGAATACGCTGCGGACACCTGTGTACACCACTTCATTGCGGAGGAATGCAATGGGTGTAGGCCTGGTATTTGAGGCAGACCTGTTCACTACCATGCACCTTTCACACTGGGTACTCCAAGGAGTCTGTTTGTGCCTCAACACCGACTAAAGATACAGCTCGGCCTCACTGAGTTTAATAATAGTAATGTCTGGTTCCTGCTCGCTGGAGAAAATGACCCGTACAATAAATTTTACACATTTTCTTTAATGAGGACACATGGATTCTTTTTTTTTTTTTTTTTTTTTTACAGCTCTTTCATTATTTTCCTCACTAGATGGCAGCACACAACAGTGCTAGGAGCTTCAGTCTGCTCAACCACTCCAGGGATTTGTCTTTGATGTTATGGTTGGCTAATCTGCTGAAAGGTTAAGGCTGTCAATGAATGAATAAATGTTTGTTATTCAGTTCTGTCGGGTAGGGTCAGAATTTTGTTCATGCTCACAGAGGTCAGCAGATGAAGAATATTTCTGCTGAAGTTGCAAGGAAATCATAAACTGCTGCGTACAGTGGAAACTTAAACAGTAACCAGAGGCAGCTCCAAATAACTTTTAAACTTTTCTCTGCAGTGTAGGTAGCAGTGCATGTTTTGTTATATCAGTAATCGAGGTTGCTGAGGTCAGCATGCCAACGCAGGTGAAGTAACCTCTAAAAATCAGATTTTCCCAGAGGATGTGGCAGCTGGTGCGGCAGTGACGTCGCAGACACAGAAATAAAACCTGCAACAGTTTGGAGCAATAACTCATACAGTATACATCATGAAGTTTCAGTTATGAGAGTGGAGCTGTAATCAGGGTTAGACTAAACTGCTTATAGACTGAAATCTTCATAAGTCAAACAACCAGCAGCATGAAACTGTTTTAGTTTCTGTAGGCTCTTAAAAGTACCAACCCCTGTATAAGATTACAATTGTTCTTCTTATGACCATAGTCTGTAACCTAAAAGGATCCCTCTAAATGGGAGAGGGCAAAGGTTAAACAGGCTCCATTCTCACCTTTAACTGATGATTATCATGAAGAGGGAAGATCAGGACATGTTTCCGACCAAACATCGGGGGCGGGTGGGGTGGGGGGTGTTTGCCTTGTTGAAAAGAGGGAAAGAATGGTGTGTTGTGTTGTTTAATGAACCTTTACATCACTGGAGGGATCTTCAGTAAATGCAGACACAAACAATGGGTAATTTAGCTGTTTAACTTTGCACAATAAAGGGGAGGGAAATCATAAAGGCAGGAGAGTAATGACAGATAAGGCTGGGGGGCTCTCACTGGAACTGAACCCAGCCTGCCTCCTTAGAGGTCAAAATTATTTTCAGCTGCTCATGACTGCAGGGATTTACATTAACCCTAAACTGCTCTAGTTCCTGCTTGGCACCATTGTTTGCCCTGAGTGGCCTCGTAAAACACCAACGGTACCCAGAAACAAATCCCTTCCCATGTGTTGTGATTGGGAGCAGGTGGGCTCATTAAGACCCAGTAAAGTGAATGCACTGTTTTCCCCTTTTTGCCTGTGGCGGAGTGAGGAATAGGAATTAGTGCCAGTGTCAGTGCTCTTCAGTGACTGTGAAAGTGTTAACATTATCTTTCAGTAGTTAAGAGCTTTACCCAAAACTTTAGTAGACCGTATTAGCAGGTTAGATAAGTACATTTTGCTGTCTGCAGCATCTCTTGCAGCTGGCCAGGTTTAAGCCCAAGGGCTGCAGTCACCCCAGTCACAGATGTATACAGTATGTCCCAGTTTTGGTTGCAGTGCCAGGTGTTTAGTTTGGAGCAGGACCGCAGACCTGTGGTTGCTGGCTGTCCCAGATGCAGTGGGCAGTGGGAAATAACACTAACTTCAGTTTTCTCTGGCCACTGGGTACTGATGAATTTGACAGAACACAGCTGCTGCAGACAACCATGGGGCAAACATGGATGGATGGATGATATATACATGTATAGATAGATGGATGGATGATTAAAAGACAGATGGATGGATACACAGCTAGACATACGGATAGATGGATGATAAATGATATATGTGAAGCTATAAATAGCTTACACTTAATTACATTATGAATTTTACATAAAGACAGATGGATTCATTGGTATTTAAAATGTTAAATAATGTTAGCAAGAAAGTGACAAACCTTAGTTGAGAGTTTAAACTTGTTAAAACTAATAGTTCAGCAAAACTTTTTTTTTTTTTTCTAACAGTTTGTTGTATTTAAAAAAGGGCCTACCTCTCACTGGCACAGCTCCTGTGATTTCAGAGGAGCCCTGAGAATCAGCAGCCCATAATTCATTTAGAGCAAACAGTACAATGCGTTAAGTGCCGACGCTTTGAGCGCGCATTGTCCTCTGTGAGAGGTTGAAACGGGGCAGGGTAAAAGAGACCCAGCAGGCTGTGCTTTTAAAAGACCCGAGGAGACTATAAAACTGGTTTCATGCCCGCTGCTGTAAAGGATCGGCTGGATATGAGCACAGAGACACGGAGGTAGGCAGAGCACTCAGGGAAGGGAGGACAGCACGCATTTAACACTTACAGCGTTCAAGGTTCATTTTGTAAACTCGGATCTCTGTCATAGACACAAACAAGGAGCGTGAGTTTATGGGGTAGTTCACTAAGATATTTTACACATAAGCAAGTGTCAAACATCGTTTGTGTAATCTACACAAGTGTGTGTTCTCTACTTTAGTGAAAAGGATGAGCGTCTTCTCCAGCAGACCCGGCGCAGTTTGACACGTTTCCCGAGCTGGATTCACTAACCGGTTTGTTTTCCAACCGGGGGCTCATTAAAACAGTTCTGGTCTTACTTTTGATGCCACGGAAATGGGATCGCACCAGCGAGAGAGCGTGTCCGCGCTTTGCAGGAAAAGTTTGCTTTGGACTGTGCTGATACTCTGGATGACCGCGCTGGTTAACGGGACCTGGAAGACCGGACTTTACAAAACCTATTCAGTCGGGACGCAGCTGAACAGAGACCAGACAGCAGCCTCGCACACCTCAGTCTATCAGAAAAGGTAAGGAACGCATCCACTGCTGTAATATTACACACATAATACAAATATTACGTTTTTCTATGTTCCTGTCACTGCATGCCTCTACACATATGCTCCCATCTCTATCCATCAACCAGGTCCTATTGTCTTCCTGACAGTTGGTTTCCTTTTTCCTGTGCTGGCAGGCAGCATGTTTTGCTCTGCTGAGTCCCATCCACATTGCTGCCCCAGCTCACACACCTTTTCTCTGTGACCACCTCTGCTGCCCCGAGGTGTGTTGTGTGCTCTCTATCCCTGCAGCACCTTTAGTCCTCCACATAAAACCTTGGAGCATCCCAATCTATAGATTAAAAAAAGTGTTAAAACGCCTAAGGAGTGATGATTTGTATGTCTGTAATAAAGTGTGAAAAGGTTTATCTTAAGGGGTCACTGAATGAAAGGGGGAGATAACATGGCTTCATAAAATGATTGATTCTCTGTGTAAGGGCAATCCTGTTGACAAGGGTGTTTCTGAAAGAGAGTTACTAGACTAAACACGCCGGCAGGAGAGCTAACCAGCTCTGCTTTCCTCCTGGACAGAGCCAAGTTTAGTTGGAGACCAGCCACTGATTAATGATGAGAGGACATTTCCCATCTTGCAAATATTTATGCTGTCAGCTTGTGTGTGTGGGCTGAATGTGGCCAGAGGCTGAAATCCCTTCTCTCTGATGAGGTATTCTTGGTGTGTTCAGGTGGCTTTCAGCACCCCTTCGGTCACTCCACTGGCTCACCTCTCTCCTCGGCTCCCCTGCCGCTTGGGGCCAGAAGTTTGTGGACATGTTTTCTAAACACAAGCAACTGGGACTCCATCGTAATCTGGGCTTGTTTTTTGGAAAAAGAGATGAGTTTACAGTCAGTTTGTGGCTGTTAGTGTAAGTGGCTGTGTAGGAAAAGCAGGACTGAAGGAGGGAAAGCTGCTGTTGGCGTGAGTCAGCCGCTGGTGTTCAGAGGTCACCGGGTTTGCGGTGACACGAGAGGAGCTGAAAGCCTCAGTCCACCTGCTGTCTGGTCTGATCTGTGAAAACAGCAGTTTATTGTGTGTCAACAAAGAGTAACAGTGGCAGTGGGATTTCAGAGATCACCTCAATGATGCAAGCAACCCATCATTAGGGTTCAGGTACTTAGAAGGAAATGCATATCACTATTTGCATACTGGGAAAGGAAAACCCTCACTAATACCAGCACTGTCTTCACACAGTGATTAGCAGAATCAAAGGGGCTTAACATCTCGCGGGTATTTTCTTTGCTTGTGCGGTCACTCTGTGGAGGAGCTGATAAAGCATTCATTTTCCCTCAACACTCTTAATGACTCCATAAGCTCAGCAAACTGAGGGGTCACTGAGGTAGATGCTTCTTTACTCCCTGTCTCGCCCATTTCTTCATCCTCCCTTGGAGGACTTGTCATGGTCTGACAGGCAGTCTGAGCCCTGTGGCAGTCCTCATTCCTCGCCCATCTTAACCCTATCCATGTTCTCTTTAAGCATGGGAATGAAGACAACTGAGATTTCAGGAAGCTGAGGCCTGAATGGCTTCAAGCAGAATGGCTGTAAAACTTCAAGAGCTGTATATGCA
The DNA here is from genome assembly GCF_007364275.1 of Archocentrus centrarchus. NCBI lineage: Eukaryota > Metazoa > Chordata > Actinopteri > Cichliformes > Cichlidae > Archocentrus > Archocentrus centrarchus. The sequence goes on along the minus strand of NC_044354.1, from coordinate 14,178,585 downwards.
CAGGGAACATTTGGATAGAAATTGGGAGGTGCTCACCAACTGTTCAGCTCCAATAATAATCACCAGTGGCTGATTTATATTACTCAGCTGAATTTGTTGCCTTTATCTGGTTTGCATCAATGTCTTATCTTCAGTTTTGGACATTTCGCTGGACAAAATATGAGATTCTTAAGACAGTATCTTGAACGCTTTTCCTCACAATTTACAGATTTTCTTGTATAGTCCCAGTCATAAAACAAAGGGCTAATTGTGGCAGCCCAGCCTCCACATGGAGGAAAAAAAATGTTGGATTCCTGCTTATCAGATTGAATACTTGCTAATTTCTATGGTTGCAAACTGAATTGCTTTAGTTTTTGGACAAAACAAGACATTTAAAATCATAACTCTGAGCCGATTTCACCATTTTCTGATTTTCTGACATCTTATAAATTTGAAATTAAATAACTTAGTTAGAGCCTAATGCCAGACCCCATATTTCATTCTGTGCACTGCAGGTGAGCAGTCCATAAAAATCAGCGTCTCATTCACGGTCAGTGGAGCAGCTCAGCTCGACATGACGGTTCATTCACATTGACCAGTTGGGATATGTGGAGCTGTAGGTGTGATATGAGTGACTCCTTCATTTCAATGGAATTCCTTTTTCACTTCCATCCTCAAACACTTGAAGATGCACGTACCCGTTACACACAGACTGAAGGTTCACAGGTGTCCGGGCCTGAAAGCTCAAAGCAGACAAGGATAAATGAGAGTTTGCCTTGTTTATTCCACACTGCTGTAAAGAGTCACTTAGCCCTGACCTTTAAGGCCTCACCATGGTGCTTTGATGGTCGTCACTGTCCGCTGCGCATGGAAAGCATGCGGCAGCTTTGAACCTGCAATATAGTACCCTAGCAGCCCTAATGCTCTGAATTAATATGTCACTGTTCAAATACAAACTTTATCTAACTGGTGTTGCTTTTATATTAGTTTATTTCACCATCCTGGTTCTTTTGTTCTTCTTTGAACCTGCAGGTTATGACTCTCGGGCTTTATAGTTCATTAATTTCACCTTGACTTGTTCTTTCTATTTCTCTATTTGTCATTTTTTGTGGTGCCATATTTGTCTTGTGCCTCTTCTTTTCTTGATCCCATGGGAGCCGCACTGCTTCATAATTGTAGTCTCTGTCCCCACCGGAAGCTTCCTTGGATGACCTCTATGATAAGCTGACCTTTGTCTCCTCTCGTCTTGTCTCCTTCCCTCCACTCCTTTGTCTGGCCATTTGCCACATCTGTCTTTTGTCCTTTGTTCTCCTCGAGTATTTTCCCACAGACAGAAATCTAGAGGAATTCCTTTTGCATTTCAAACATATCTCTGAGTGTTCAGCCCTCGTCCTACAATACGTGAATGAAGGGGTGGAGGAAAGGGAGTTGCTGTGATGTTTTTCATCAGACTCTCATCACCGTTTTGCCCACATCAACCTACTTGTCTGTTCACGCACCTGCACTCCAACCTTCTTCCTACCCATACAGTGAGCCAGTGCTACTCAGCACTGGCTCCATAGTGTGACCATAAAAGATGTGGACTGCGTAGCGTAAAAGGTGAATTCAGGCCACGTGCAGCAAGTAGAGCGCAGCAATATAAGCGAGTTCACAAGCTTTCTGTCAGCATTTGCATACATTTAAGGATTCAGCACTTTTTTGTTCCCCTCCAGTATTTTACTGTCTTGGCTTCTGCAGTGTCGAGGAACAGATGGGCCAAAGCTGTGATTTCTCTTAACGGTTGGCTGTGGCTCCATGTGACTGTGAGACATGGTTGATGATTTATTTAGCTTGGGCCCAGCATTCAGAGTGTGCCATGTGTGCTTAGAGACCTGATACTCACTGAGGGCCTGCTTGGTGTTTTTGCCAACGAAACAGCATGGTGCTGGTGGGTTTCACACTTCATAACACAAGGGTGCCTCCAATAAGAGGAAGGTGTTGACTACAAAGCATTTGAGAGTGAAAGACTAAGTGCACCGAGAGCCTGCGTCCCTTATATGTATAGTAATAACACAGTTATTGTTAAAGCCCCTTAAATGTCCTCCTATTTGCTGTAGTAGAAGTGTTTTTCTTTCTGCATTGCACTTATTATATATTATATGACTCAGTGTTAACCAGTCATGCAGGTGCTTTTGGTCAAGCCATGTGACAATCAGTAAATTTTGTTATACCAGCTGCTTTTGTTCTTTCATTCATTTAAGGAGCAAGGGTCGGCATTTCCTCTTTGGGAATTGCATAAGTACAATGCAAAGAGACAGGGAGACCATAAAATCCACCCCTCTTCCCTCCTCGTACCCCCTGGTGACAATCTTCGCCGTTCCCAGGTGAAGCCTCTTCTCGGCCTGGGAAACTCAGATGTTTATCTGTCGGGTCTGGCAGATAAGTGGTAGGGAGGAGTTGGGGTTGAGTACCCCTTCACCTCCTCCCCCTTCCTCCCAGCTTTACCTGACCACAGTTTCTTCAGTGTCAGAAATTTTCCACCACTGATTAGAGCAATTTTTTTCTTGACCAGGGAAAGCAATCATAGGGTAATCATATAGATCCACGCTCATTTTTGTAGACTTAAAGCTGATGGATATACTATACATGAAGGGTGCGCCAGTATTTGAATAACATGTGGCAGAAGAATTCCCTTACTCACTTTACTTTACTTTACATGGTCAATTCAAATTATGTCTTACTTTTGCAACATTCCCTTTGCTTTTTAAAAGTGCCCGGCATACGCTGTGTCATTTTTTTCTTGTCCAGATGCAGCAAATAATGCTAAATCCTTTTAGCCTGCAGGCTTAAATACTTGCTACATGAATGGAAACAATCAAGATCGCTCAATAATCAAAGAGACATTGTCATATAATAAGAAAAGTCACTGCAGCAGTACACAAACATTTATCAGAGGTGCACCCGCTCTCTGGCTCAGGTATGTGTGTGTGGTCACCACAACATGTGGGAACGGTTAATGGGAGCTGGTTCAGGGCTGCTTCGCATCCTTTCCCTTTGGCGGTTTCCTTTAGTGTAAACTGTCTCTCATGCACACAAACATATGGTCCCCCATATTGACAAACAGACTTTGGTGGGAACACCCACCCACTCTTGCACATGTTGGCAGCAGAACACACAAAGTGTAGTTTCATGAGGTCCCTTCCTATGCATCTATTGATAATGTTGTAAACATAGGCTGTGGTAATTGTTTCCTTGCTCCTCTTGCAGCCACATGAAGGTAATGAGGATGTTTGTACACATCATTCTTAATAAAATAATGCTGATAATGTGGTCGCTCAGCGCCCTGAGAGCGTTTTCTACACATTAAAGCCAGCAGTTTGGTGTTTTCCTGATTTATATGTAGCGGAGAGAGATGAAAGGTAAACCTTTTCTCTTAAATGTTTCTCATAGCGGCTTTGCCATCAGGAATGGATATCTGCTCCTGATAAGAGCGCTCTGGGTGAGGATTAAACTAAACCAATTAGCTCACACTCTCTTCAGATGAATGACATTTCCCTTAATTTTATGCACTTCTACTGAGAGATTGATAAAACGTCACATTTTGGTTCTGGAGGCCAAACATAAGTCCTCGAAATGTTAGAGCTGAAGAGCATTCTCATCCTCACTATCAGATTTTAACCTCTGACCTTTACATAGTTTATTTCTCCTCGCAGGCTGGTTTCTTAAAACCTCAGTGAATCCTGATAATGAGTTATGAAGCCCTTCCATTAAAGGGAGTGAACTCATGACCCAGCATTAACCCATGCTGAAAAACCTCCATCTTGGTATGGGGCTTCATCTTCTTCTTTATTCCCTCCCAAAGGGCTTTAACTCCTCCGAGGTCCTAGGAGACAGGAGAGACCCCTGTGTAAATACGGCCCACAGTGCACTCCTGCAAACTCTGTGGCTGATTAAAACCGAGTGAACATCGTGAGGAAGTTTCCAAACAAAAGAGTGGGGGAAGGGAGGACGGATTCAAAACCTGCAGAAAGACCGCAGGGTTTTGAATGTGACAGCACTTGTTGAGGGTGTTTGGGAAATCTGTTCTTCCTTGTTAACTTTGAGAATCAAACTTTCTACCGAGTCTCAAAATAACAAACTAATGAGATCCCGATGTTTTATTTTGACTCTTTTTCTTTCTGTTTCTTTCTGCAGGAACTGGTGTCCTCATACGGTCACTAAGACAGTGACCTGCCAGGTGCAGAATGGGACAATTCTCCAGCGGGTGTATCAGACATGCCGCTGGCCACAGGGATGTGCAGGAGGCAGGTGAGGAGGCTGAGGGATCATTTTAGTTAATGGGCCACAACCCAGTGTGATGTGAAGTGGGTAGAAAAACTGTCATTATGAAATTTATTCTTAAAGACTTGCAACAAAATACTGCAAAGTCCTCCAGTTCTTTGGAAAGACACTGAGTGGGTCACATGTTTACAATTTTAAAAAGAAGAAAACACTAAACTACTGTCAACGAACAGAAAGTTTGGTGTAATATTTGTTTTCTCTATTATAATTATATTGGAATTTAAACAGCAGAATAGCTGTTCTCCTTCTCAAAGGCTGTTTTCAGTCACTTATGTTGTTTAAATCACTGAGGTTTTTTTTTTAACGCTATGTTAAAATCACCATTATTTAGATCATATTTGTGGGCAGACAAGTTGAAAAGCCATTCATTTCAGTGTGGGTATGAGGCTATCAGTGGTATTCATATGGAATACCAACTGTCCTATAATTAGAATAGTTCAGGATGCCATGCAGCTGCTCCATATGCTGTGTTTTGATAAAGAAAAACATGAAAACATTCATATAATCTGACACTTACAGATGGGGCACATTATACAGATGCAGCTAGAAATCAATTTAAATCACTTTATTAAAACTGTACAAATATGAAGTCCTAAAACCTCGTGTTAATATTTCCCACTGTAACTAAGAGAGGAGATTTCCTTTCATTTTACTTTAAAAACTCTCAGATCACATGCCAGAGATAAGAGTAGTGACAGTTAATCTGTATTCATAGACTGTGTGTGTGTGTGTGTGTGTGTGTGTGTATGTGCGTGTGTGCGCGTGTGCGATGGCTTTTGATTTTGTGTTTATTTTTCAGCTACAAAACCGTGGTCAGGCCTTCTTACAAAGTGGTGTACCGCACTGTGACTTCTCTGGAGTGGAAATGCTGCCCAGGATTCAGCGGTGCTGCTTGTGAAGAAGGTGAGTTGAGACAGAAAGCACAGACACGTGTCAGTTACACAACAGCTGACAGAGATGTATTGAACAGAATTGCAGTCTTGCACTGAAAAACGGCCACAAGTTTGACTCGTGTCAGTCCTCCCCCCCCTTTCACTCACCTGCCTTCAGTTTCTTCTTCATGACTCTTTGCCTTTAAGCTGACTTGCCACCATTCACATCCCTCTGTTTTGCATCGCCGTCTTAAAGCCTGCATTTCCAATATGCTTGTATGAGTGATTTCCATCAGGCTTACATAAGGCTACTTCTGTTCTTTAAATGAAATTAAGAAATAAGATCCCTCAGCCTCTTCTGCGTGAGCCAGGTCCCACCACTTTATTAATCACTTTTTATGTCCTCATTCCAAGAGTCACAGTCCCACGTAAGGCTTTATTCTTTACTGTGGCTTTGACTTTAATTTTGCAGATTGAACTAAGTCTTTTATCCTCTGAAGTGCCATGCACTGTTTTCATTTTTAGACTACAGTAGCTGCCCACCACACACACACACACACACGTACACACACACACACACACACACACACACACACACACACACACACACACACACACACACACACACACTCTGCTACTCTATAATGACTTCCCCTGGCACTACTCCTCAGGTTTCTGCAGTCTAGGGAGAAGGGTGGGGTGGTCTGTTTATGCTGGGACCCAGGATTTGAATGGGTGTAACATGAATTGGTGGACCGTGTAACACAAAGGACAATAAATGTTTTTAGTGGTTAATGCGGTGACTTTTTGTGGCGCCGAAAATAGAGGCTGTTTTTCTATTTTACGCTTCCAGTCCCAGGGAGTGTTGGAAGCAACTTGTTGAAAAGTAACATTTTATTTTGCTGCTTAATGATAACTCGATTCCTTGTTGATGCATATATGAATAGGATAAACACATCGCGAAAGGCTACCTGAAAAGCAATGAATAGGAAAAAGAATTTTTTTCAGACTGATCATGCAAACATTTTAAAAGTAGGTTTAAAATAATGGATTTGATTTATTTATTCAGTACATGTTGAACTGTATGGCTAGTTTGCACATTTGAAGTCATTACAGTGCATTATGGTTTCTGCATTTAGCAGCCAGATTACCAGCACTAATCCAAAAATGTTGCAATTTGCCTTACAAAGGAAAATCTTATGTGCCTTTCTGTGCTTGCTGGTGGAACAATCACTTGACCCTCAGTTCGGATAGGAAACAGAATAATAATGCCAGGGCAGTGTCCTTTTGAGGAGTATAGATTAGTAAAGGAACAATGTGATGGTAAAGTGCAAAGATTTAGTGCATGTTCTTTTTAGGATAGGAATTTATGCAGAAATGTGGGCATAAGTTGGTTGTAAGATGTTACATGATTATGTGATATAATGTTGCAGAGTAACACAAAAGTAATGTAAGAAACAGTGTGACAAATTACTTGCTTCGGGGTCATGGGTAAATTGTAATGCATTAATTTTATAACTAATGACTGCGATGCTGCTCCCAGGTGCTCTCCCTGTGGCCTGTAGTCTGCTGCAGTGGCGGCTTCAGCTGGAGAAATTTCTCCACTTTTCCTGCTTGCTTGAACTTGCACACACACCGACCCTCCCTGGATATCGCACTTGTTTCACACCCTCCCCACTGTCAAAGTCAAGAAAACACGTTCATAGTCAGGCAATGCAGACTTTACTCAACAAAGGCAGAGGAACACACAGTGAAACAGGGAGGAAATTATCCAATTAAGTTGTTGCTGGAGGAGATTCCCCTCCGGTTGTCATGGCAGTAGGGGGCTGTCGAGCCAGCGGGGATGTCGGGATTAGCCACTTATCTGAGCCTCGTTCCGGGTGGCTCAGATCACAGGCGGCGCTGAGTGGAAGTGACAGGTCCCATTCACAGGGCCTTTACTCTCCGGCACCATGGATCCTATCCAGGGCCACCAGCGCTTTGTTCTGCTCTTGCCGCGTGAGCAGAACCCCTTGCCAGCACAGAACCTGATACCCCGCTGCCGTCTGCCTCATCCGCCCGCTTTAAGGAGAAATGCAAGCCTGCCACACGGGCAAAGCTGGTGACCGGATTGTGCTTAAATCTGCTGCCACAGTGTTGCCAAGTGAAGTTAAAGCTACTCTAATAATTCAGTAGGTGCTGGTTTCAAATCCAGGCTCTTAATACCTGCGTGCAGCTCTGTTTCCAGACGGCTCTGAGCACTTTTTAACTTTTAGTTTGGCTGATTTGAAAGGCTTAGTAAATCTTTAAAAAAAAAAACAACAATGATCGGCATACTGCCTCAGGTAAAATTGACAAACATATTACTTTTGATCTCATAAGTCTCAGGAGGTATATACCTTTAAAAACCTCTTTTAGAATTCTTGCATTTGTTATACATCACTCTTCCTCTGCTTGTCTGCTTCTCACAGACTGTGGAAAATGTGTATGATCCGTTCATTTACTGCCCTGCTTTCAACTCCACTGTTTTCTCACCAGGCCACCCCAAAAGCCTGTGGCCATGTCTGACTCCCAAGGACGCTCTGCATTACTGCAGATCTCAACAATGTCCAAACCAACAGGACTCTGAGACTGGGGCCACATTTAGGTTCATGGGATGAAGGAAAGTCCAAAAAACACTAAGAAGAATGCGACTGATATGACTGTACATTAAATGGGGATGAGAGAGTTGTTTTCTCTTGTGTCCCTTCGTTCCCACCCCTCAGCCTGCCAGCTGATAGATTAACATGCATAAATCAACAGGTCCAGTCCGTAGTGAAGATAACAAGTTAAATTTTGGACTATGTGTTTCCAAAACTAAAGCAGCAGTGTGAAAAGGACACAGATAAATGCGAGTTCATTAAGGGAAGAGAACATGCATGTTGTCATCGAGTCATACACATCACATTGAGAGGCTCCAAAAGCAAAGCATTACATCACACCCATACTGATAAACAAACCTACCCCATCAGAGTCCAGGCAGGGTAAGATAACACTGCATCAGACAGGCACCTCTCACATTTGCTCTTTTTCCTCCTTCCTCACCCCAACCTCAGGACTTGGCTTGAATACCAGGCCAGTGGTGTAATTACTGGGTCCTAATTGTTTTCTGTGAGGTTTGGGAGATATTGTCTTACTTCTAGGTCTGGAACACAATGGTCTTTATCTCTGATTGAGCCTGAGAGAGAGAGAAAAAAGAAGGCTAAGTATTTGCAGATGTAGGCACTTTCATAGGCTGCCAGAAACAGGGATTTAATGTATGCCTGGTTGGCTTTGGCATTCCAAGTAAGTAAATGCTTGTTTTTAGTTGGGATATCCCAACTTATGGTACATCAAACACAAATATCAAAAATTATGTCCAATTTAGAGGCAATTTTGTGATATTAGAATATCAAATTTATCCCTCAAAAGCAATATTATAACATTAAATCTGGGCTTTAAAATGATATGTCATACCAGTGTTGAGGGGTGACTGTACATTCAGCCGTAGTGGATGTAAAAATCCATTGACATTTTGAGCTGTTGCCCTCGATCTGCTCATTTTGATGGGGTGTTTAAAAAGCGTGAAAATGACACTAAGAGACAGCATCTAATATATTGACCCTGATTTGATTTATTGAGGAAAGGACTTTAAAGAAAAAATGGTTGCGGCTTATCGCAGGAGGAGGCCGCTGTGCAGCATAACATATGGGGGAATGTAGACTTGAATTAGCACGGCTGTCAAAGCTCTGCCACGGGGGTCCCCATCAAACGGTATCTAGCAGCCAAGCGGAGGCTGTGGTTTTTGGGTTGCAATTATGAGGTGGCTGGGAGGCAGAAGCCCGCTGTCTTGTAATAAGCCATAGAAATGTAATCTGTGTTTTCACAGCTCAGGGCGGCTTATCACAAGCCCGCACGCTAAACCCCGTGCTTTAAACATCAGTCGGCTGCAGCTTGCCATTAGCAGAGGAAGAGTGGGAGTGCGTGGACGCCGGTATGTGTGTCTATCTGCCTGCCAGAGTCAACGTGTGGGTGGGAGAGCGAGGCGTTGAGGATTTGTATGCAGCTGTTTGCTGTGATTAGCAGCTTTAATGGCAGCGGGCTTTTTGGAGCGGTGAGTGGAGGGACTCCAGCCTGAGGTCAGAGGGGAGGAGGCTGAGCAGGAGCAGGTGACCAACCTGCCTCACACACTCCCACTCCTGTTAGACCACACAGTATAGAGCGCCATCAAAGTCATAACAAGCAGGGATCCCCTGTGTTTGTATTAGCAGGTGTTACATATGTTGTCCTTTCTTGCTCCAATTCATTCACAAAGAAAAAAAGAAAAAAGAAAGAAACCCCAGACTAGATGTCAGATTTAGCTGCACTCACCCCCACATCCAGAGTGTTTATGCACTCAGCAGATGAGATCTATGAAGACGCATAAATCACTTGCATGAAGCGAGGCGGGCTGCAGTCAGTGAGCAGCAGAAAAGGCCACAGCAGCTGATATTCGCAGTTATGTAAATGACCAGTGCACAAGTGCTGAGCTTAAATTGGAAGCAGCTGACATTAAGGAAACCAGGCTAAGGGTTCCAGATGAGATTCAGCATCCAGCCCCTTTCAGCCCATGCGGCTCCGCTCTGAGGAATTATCATAAAAGTGATTAAGTAGAAAAAATAGAGTCATTATCTTGCTTTGTATTATCTGTATGCGATTATTAGTAATAACTCTTGGTTGCTGTTTTAAGAACTGGCCAGGGCCACCAGATGAAAATTAGCCCACAACTATGGCTCATTTACAGTTATTTGTCTGCTGATTAATGAGCGTATGTACCATTTAAACAAACACATACATAGCTGCAAAAATGACCAAGCAGCCAATGTAAATAACTAAACCAAACAGAGTAGGAAAGTTTTTTTCTTCTTCATGTCCTGTCTGTCTTTCTTTCCATGCTGCCTTCTTCTTATGTAACGGTGTGCTGGTATTTGCTTGAGGTTTGTGAACAATCCATAAATTACACATCAGTTGTGGGGTTCAGTAGTTAAACTGGAATACACACTAATAATTTTGATAATATTATTACAGCATTATTTTTTAAATGTTCCATGAAAACCACATTCGGAGAACACACACTGTACAAAAAAATGCTTTCAGGCTGTAACAATAATAGTCATGAGAATGATAAATTCCTATGTTCTTGTGTTTTTTTTTTTATCTGCATACAAAAGTTTCAACGCAAGAACACAATCATAGCATATTATTTTATTATTTAAATTTATGATGTGTTATATTAATTGATTTAAATTAAATTAACAGTTTCATCAATTTGATGGCCCATCTGTATGAAGACCCATTTGATTTTAAAGCTTTATGTGTCATTAATGACCCACTAATGACCCATGTCTGTTGGTACAGTGACTGTGAAGTTCAAGAAATGCAGATGCACAGTTCTTTCACTGAATCTTTCATACTTACTTAACCTTGAATCTGAGTTAAGTTTTATGTTTTTGGCTCCTGGACTGGAAATGCTTCTTCTGCTTACTGATTTATTTATTGTTTCCCAAGACTTCCCTCAGGAATACATTGAAAACAGTTTTTCCTGCAGTCTGAAAGTGGGCCGAGTCAGCAGCGCAAAAAGCAAAAAAAAAAAAAAAAGAAACTTTAAAGAGATGAAAATAGACACACACACTCACACGCACACACACAGGCCATGGCAGCTGGAGCGTTCTCCTGTCCCCGATAAAGCGGAGGCACTTCCCTTCACCTTGTAGTTTAAGTGGACTGGTGTGCTGACTGAGTGACCCACAAACATACAGGCTCTTTACAGCCTGACACATCACGCAATCAGGAGCGGAGAGAAGAAAGACACTCTCCTCCTGGCGTGGATGAGATAAGGCCAAGTGAACTGGAAACAGCTTTTATCATGTAGAAAAAAAAAAAAAAACAACTTTAAAATCCTGCCTTTTTTTAAATCCTCTTCACTAGAAGAGGTGTGGGCTCTGCCTCCTTTTTCTCTCATCTCTGATCCTCTTGGCGACTGATGTCATTAAAGCTGCATTAACCCCGTCTGCCCCCCCACCCTCCACCCCCACACCCCTGCCCTTCAACATATCTCCATCTCTCAGCTTGCAGGTATAGAGTCGAATTATGTAGGTACTGTATAACACTGTGCTACTGTGCTTAGGTAGGCTCTGAGAAGGTAATGAAACGTTTTGATGTCAGCGCTGAGACAATGGCAGCATTGATGGAGCAGGTACGCTTGGGATCCCGCTGGTTCCATACAGCTGTGACGAGTTCAGGGGCCAACTGCTGCCTGCAGCCCCCTCAAAGCTGGTACTCTCCCTGACCATTATGGTCTTATTGTAAATCACAATCTCTAAACTAATGTATAGAAATTCCTGAATATTTGATAGCCCCCTTTATTTAGCTGTACAGAGCTGTTATTTGGCAGATATTGCTTTTAGTTTCTCTTTTTGATAGGGCTGCAAGCATTGTATTCATTATTTTCCACCTTACCACTTTTTTTTTTAAATAATATGACTGCATGTTACAATAAAATAAATCCAATCTTTTTAACTCTGTGAGCCCTATGCCATATATTTTTAAATGTCCCCCCCTGAAGAACAGTTCGCCTCACAGTCAGAATTGTGAGGCGAAGAATAAACAATATTTGAGTCAGGAGCATTTTCAAATGCAAAAAGTCTCTGTGTCTCTGCGTGACAGCGATCTGAAATTAAGAGAGAGTAAATAACAACACGAATGACTCAGTAAACTAAAAAAAAATCCAGTTTGTCTCCCTCTCACTCCTCTCTCATCCCCACTGCCCAGCGATACCCAGACCACAGGGACATAAAAGTACAATGTAAAGAGTTTCTTATAAGTAATATATTCTTCTTTCATGCTGCATCACTCTGTGGTTTTTGTACACTCCCAGTAGTCCTTATAATGTATCTGCTCATTTGTCACTGTTATAAGTTCATAAACATTTACAGCACCACCACATGAGAAAGCCTCAAGTGTTGTGGTGCCGACCTTCAAACTTTCTCCGCTCCCACGTCTGCTAAACCACAAACAGATCACCACATCACATAGATCCTGCATGATGACATCATTTATGGCCTCTTGCCCTCCAACCCTTCTGGTATGGTCTCAGTTTCCTTAGCCACTAAACACTGCACACTTGAATAACATGTAGGATTTAATAGTCATTGCCCCTGTCTGACTTTTGAGCGCTGCTCCGAGCTGGTCGTTGCATATATTTCCATTTGCTCATGTGGTTGATACGGTGCTCAGCAGGGATGAGAAGAGCAGTGCTGATGGCTGTGATTAGTCCTGGACTGAAGACGAGGGGAGAAAGAGGAAGTTTGGATGAACTGCACCAGCAGTTGTTCTAATTAGAGACATGCCTGGTTGGCTTTCAGAGGTCAGACCTGACAGAGGAGCAGGCATTCTCCTCAAGGAGCCAGTCATCTTGACCAAAGAGGAATTACCTCACTTCACTGGCTATAAGAGGAAAAAGTAGAGGATAACAGCGCTTGCCTCTAGATATCAAATATCAGACATGTAAAGCTGAAAGTACTGAAGGTTGCCAAGTTATCTTTACAGCACAGGGTGCGCACCATCTAGTTTCAGACATATCCATAGATGATATCGCCAAACAAACAAATATGTAGCTCTAAAGGCCACAGGAAAAATGCTCATATTTGATTTAACAGATACCCTGTGATGAGCTGGCGACCCATCCAGGGTGTACCCTGCCTCTCGCCCAGTGAGAGCTGGGATACACCCCATCCTCCCTGTGACCCTAAGCTGGATGAGTGGTAAGGAATGGGTGAATGAATTTAAGGGCTAAACTGTACCTTTAATGTTTTTATATTGTAAAGTACCCTGAATAACCTCTTTGTATAATGATGCATGCTTGTTAAAATAAACTTGCTTTACATATACTAAACCTTTATTTTTTTTTTGCCACAGCAGCTTTTATTGACAGTGGAGAGAGACAGAAAATGGGGGAAAGATACAGGGGAAGACATGCAGGCAAATCGGTGACGGGCCGGGACGTGAACCCGCGCCGCCTGCACCGCAACGCAGCATGTGTATGTGGTTGCCAGCTTCACCACTAAGCCACCCAGGCGCCCGACCTTTAGCTCCTTTGCTTTCCTTCTGGTGCCACGCATCAGGTCAGGCATCAGGCCCATTCTTAACACAGCTGTATGCAAATGTTTGGCTATTCCTTAACCAGCTGCATATTTAGTTCATTTTTACAGTAAAAAGAAGTCTTCTTCGCCTTGTTCACTTGAGGACACCCATCTTGTTGATCTCTTGGGTGCACTTTATTTAGGAAGTATACTTAGTCCAGTTTTTGTGGCTGGAGTAAGAAATTGTGGCACTGATGATATGGTTGGTGAGGCAGTGTTGGGGGCTCAGAGCCAGAGAGGCCCAGCAGGGTGAGCTCATTAACAACAGGACGTACCCCCGAACCTCTAAACCCAGGCCTGCATACCGTCCGCACCACTGCCCCCTGGGACTCATCCAGAGGGGGTTTAACAGCCACGGTGTTTTCGTTGGACCCTTGCCACAACCAGACCGGGGCTGTGCATAATGATTTCCCCTCCCCCATCTCAATCGGGACCATAAATACAGTCAAGAGAGGATGTCTGTGTGTTCCTGCTTCCTCAGGTGTTTATGGCTCTCTCGCTCGTTCATGCTGAGCTCGCAGCCAGGGCCTGGCAGCGAACAGACACATGCAGACAGGCATCAGAATCACCTGCTCTCTCGAGCTCAGAGGCTTGTATGTGCAGACAGACACGTGACGCCCACTAAAAATGAATGTGTGTTTCTACACTATGGTCAAGTGCCAGGTCAAAAAAAAGCCATGGTCAAACAAACATGAAAAAATAAAATAAGGAGCTGAACTTTTTATGTATATATATATATATATTCAAGATAGACACACGCTCACTGTCTCTCTCTGTTTCCCCACACATACATTCTGTATGTCAGTTGCATGTGTGTCTTATGACAGATCGGCTGATGGGGCTGTAAATCACTGCTGCTATGCCAGAGTTGGAGCTCTATTGGCTTCTGGAAATAAGATGATGTCATGGTCTTTTTATTTCTTTTGGCTGGCCTCCATGTTTTCTTCCTAAATGGCTCCATATCATCTGATGGTGGTCGCATGTGGCCCTGTGAGACCCTGTCTGCTCAGCTTTGTGGAGAAAGAACAGTCATGAAATTACTGGGAAATAACCGTAACAAATATATAACTGTAATAATTTATTTTGGATTTAGAAACTGATATATGATTTAACATTGGCCTTTAATTTCACTAGATGTGTGGTACATTGAGCTTTAATTACAGCATAGTGAGCAGAAGGTTTGTAGGAGAAATTGCTTTGCTACGTAGGTGTGTGTTTCAGGAACGAAGACTACTGGGCCTTTTGTCATTTTACTTTATGCTGTCTTCACTATTGGTTGTCCTATTTTTTTTTTCAATTTTCAGTAGCTTTTTTCCACTGCAGGAAAAAGAAGACAGGCATGAGGTGGCGCAGAGGTTTATAGGAACAGGTGTATGGTCAGATTTTTCTTTTTATTGTAGTGTAGGATCCATAGTCTGTGTAAAAAAGATGGGCATAGCTTTCAGGTCTGAAAATGAAGGCTTCTTACACCTTCAGCCTTCAAAAAGAAGCATGTGGGATAATGGCCCTACTGCTCTCTTAACCACTTTCCTTATAAGTTTATGGTCTCAGTCTTTAGCTGTAGGTTTTGGTAAATACTATTTTGTAACTTGCCATTAGACTTAAAAAGGATAATAAAGCAGGGCATGCTCCAGGGCAGGTCATCCTTGTGACTGACAAGTCGCTACTGTGTGAGTGCTCAGATTTCTCGGTTTCAGATGAGATGAGGGGTAGAACTTTATTGATCTCATGTCGGCATTATGTAACCAGTCCTGTTTGCTATTGAGATGAGCACCCAGGCATTTGTAGACTGATAAAATCTCAATCTCAGTCTCTGTTCCTTGAGTGTTCACTGGTGTAAAATGTGTCCCCTTGCTGTGGAAGTCATGTCCATCCTTTTCTCGTGACATCTGATTTCAAGAATTTCAAATGGCGACAGCCAAAATGTCAAAGACTTTGCAAACAAACAGGTGACATCCATCTTACGTATCCACCTGACTCACTTGGTCAAGTAATATTTTTGCAGTGTATGTGCATAAACAAAGTTACGCAAATATGGATCTGTGAGATCATATATATGGTGCTGTTTATTGTTTCTGCATACATCATGAATTTTATGAATTTTATGACGTTTGAGTTAGACCCAGTTAGACTGTCGCATCTCAGAAAACAGATTTTTTTTGTTTTGTTTTATTTCACACAGGCTGCAGCATGCTCTGTGCTCACCACTGGGTTCAGGGTACTGTTCAAGGGAGGAAAGTAGACAGAGTGTTATTATTATTTATTTATTTATCTGTCCAGTAGGAGGTCAGTCAGATTTCTGTACACCTTTTCCTCATCATCTTAAGCTCTTTAAAAGATCTGTAGAGCTGTTGGGAGGACTACGTAACAAGCTGTTTGCGCACACTTCTGACCTACAGCAAGCTGCACGGCTGTTAAAACACATGCGTGACTTGTTTACTTGGATGGAAAAACTGGAGCAGAATGTGTGAAAGCACAATTAGATTCAGTTCTTGAGGTCAGAATGCAGCTAAAGGTGAAGGCCGCATTAAAATGGCCTGCTTGTTCCTGAAAGTGTGAAGTGGTTTCATGTTTCATGTTTGGCAGTAAATCCAACGTTTTTACTTTTGGTTTTATTGCTTGGACAAAAGAGGAAAATTTTTAATAAGTGTTGCACCAAATATTTGCACTATATTCTGACATTTTGTAGCATCAACAATTAACTTCCAGATTAATCAGTCGTGGAAATAATTGTTAGCTGGAGCTCACTGTATATAGTATATATACTTACAGGTTGCTTTCTATTCCATGTTCATAGGCTGTCTTTTTTACTCTGCAACCCCTCAATAAATCTGGCTTACAGTTTCATGCCTCACAGGGGCCACTAATACTGATATATGCCTGAGGTCATAAGGCAGTTTGAATAAAAATGTCTAACAAATGGCATATGCATCTCATTGTACACATTATAGAATTAAGAAAATGAGAGAAAACGGTAAAGGCTTAGCTTTGTTGTGAACACTCTTTGGATGCTCACTGTGTGTGTTTTCCATTTGTGTTTATTGCCTGAATACTTCCTTCAGCACCTATCTGAAATCGTGCGCTATCAGATATCAGAAACCACAGTTGTCCAGTTCAGAGGATCTGGTACTGAACCACTGCCAGCACACAAATTGGCCTCTCTGAGCCTTTTCAGAATGGTTACCCTCTCTGGACATCCCTCATCATTACATCGTATTTACAAAAGACCAAAAGAATTATTCTCAGTTAATGCTTTTTATATGAACCTTTCACTTTGCCTGTGTAAACCGAGCTACTCAAGTAAACAGAGCTCTATTGAAGCAGAGTTACTAAATCTGCAGCCAGATGGGTCCTCGACCCCGAGAAAAAGTGGAGAATTACAGTTTGTCCCAAAAGTCTGAGATCAGCTCTGAGCCCCTCTCCTCCCCCTGGCTTTGCTCGTGGTGGTGTGTGTGTGTGGGGTGGGGGGGGTCTATTTCCTCGCTCATTCACAGAGAAAGAGATGGGTGTGTAAAATGAGAATGACTTTACTGGTGAAAGAATGACATATCTTCAGTGGGACACGTTTCCCTAAGTGCTGCCAGGTAGAAAATGGCAGCAAGAGTGACTGCAGAAAAGAGGATGTGTTTTTCTTCCTTTCTTGTTGACACTTGCAAAGACGTGGGATGGCACTGTTGTTTTAAGCCAGATGAAGGAAAATTATTATAAGGGACACTGGGAGAAGAGGGAATAGAGGGTTTTTCTTAAGTGGAAAGGCCTGTTTGTGTTACTGTTAAAAGGACAAAGAACAGATTGAAGTAATAACCATGACGAGCATCATTCATGCGCTCTGTGCGAGCCACAACCACAATGTTCTTTTGAGGTAATTTATTTTTTCATAATGTTATTGAACTAAATACAAAAAAGTAAAATTAGATTTGTGGCTGTGTTGTCTTTGTATGCTCTGTCTGACCCTCTTACAGTCCACAGACCGCTACCCCATGGGTGTAGGCGGGTAGTCACAAGGACGCCAAAGGAGTGAAAGGACAGAGAATTGAGGGGTGAAGTGTTTGTGCTCTTCTGTGGAATAATGGTATGTGTTGTTCGTTAAGAGGCAGCGATAGGAACTGCGATAGGAAATTTCTTGACATACTCATTCAGTCTCTGTCTTAGGTTTCTGAGTCACTTCAGAGCTTTATGTAGTTAGCTGGCCATGCTTTGGGAGTACAATGTATCTCTTTCTGTCCCACAGTATCAGTAAATCAAAAGAATGATTAAAGCCAACTAGTGCCTCAACCTTAAGGAGGATGATTGACTGAGATATCCAGGAAGAATTGAGTGCACTCTTTGTTACTAACACTCCTTTGTTCCCCTGTTTCCTCTTCATCTACACTGTCAGGCTGAAATCTGTGGCCAGCATGGATATCTGCCAGAGATACATCAAACTAATACTTTCACTGTGGCTGTGTAATTGTAATGAACACTCCCTGGACTGCTCCGAGACGGGAGAGGGCACGCTGGGAGATGAATTACAAACATTGCTGAGGATCTTTCATCCATCAGAGCAGCATTTTTTTTTTTTTTTTTTGCCAAGCTGGAATTCCTTTCCTCTGGCTGCACCTGACAGTGCAGCAACCTTAGCATGAGCTACTGCCAATTCACTATTTGTTCCAACAGCGCAGCTGAGTTTGCTGGAGCTTTTCAAGAGGTTCTTAGTCAAGGCTGAGGCAGCTTCTGTCAGCAGCAAGCAGCTGCCCTCCTCTGTGGAAGTGCCTGAAAGATCAATGTCAGGTGCTGTGCAGGGATATCATCAGTATCTTGACTAATGCTGTTTGAATGAAAGTTGGGTGATAAAAAAAATGTTGATTTCACATAATTTCATATGCAAAGAGGCAAAGAGGATTAAATTCATGACATAGGTTAGATGTTTTTTTCTGCCAGATGAGGAAGGCAGTGCAGCACAGTGGTGTGATGGTTAGCACTGTTGCCTCACTGTAAGAAGGTTCTGGGTTTGAATCCACCATCTAGCAAGGGGCTTCTGTGTGAAGTTTGCATGGGTTCTTACGGGGTACTCTGGTTTTCCTCCCAAAGGTATGCAGTTAGTGGGGTTAGGTTAATTGGTGATTCTAAGTTGTCCATAGGTGTGAATGGTTGTTTATCTCATGGGGTGTAGCATTTATTTATTTTGGAACTTTTTAGCCTTTGTTGCAGTAGGACAGTAGAGAGAAGACAGAAAAGCTGGGAGAAAGACACACAGGAGGTCACAGAGGGGCAGATTCAAGCCCAGGTCTCTGCATTAGCCTTATGATATACAGGTCACCTGCTTAACCCAGTGAGCTGAACCAAACCTGGAAACTATAGCAGTTTAATGTCTATGATGTAGCGTAACAGCGGTCTCATAGCTGGTGCCATAAGGTCAGAGTCAAAACCCAACCAAAACATGGATCTGAATACACTTGGCGTTTTCACAGAGAATATGTGCCACAAGATGACCTATTGCAGCAAACAGACTTTTATGATGGTTGAATACCTTGCAACCAGAACAAGTTGACCCCATTGCAACTATTTGAACTGTCTGACTGATACGTCTGCAGAATCACTCATGTATATGTTTCAATCGGTGATGTTCATGGCAACAGGGAAAGGTTTACCAAAAGTTCTCAAAGGAATCCACGGCTGCTGCAGCTTTGCTACACATGATCACACCAAGCAGAAAATCAGCAATTTCTCTGGTGAAAAATGTAAACTATTGTACAGATCAGCAATGTTACTGCGGTAAAGCCAGTAGTGCTGCAGGCTAACCATGATCAGTATGTGGATGCCCTCTATGAGAATGCATGGTACCTTGCAATAGCTCTGGATGTAGAGCAAAAAGAGATCCACCTGGACCTCATGAAGCCAAAAGGCCCTGCACAATTATTTACCATAGAAAAAATCTGTTGAGTAAGAAGACTGCAGATCATCACCGTTGTTCACAATCTGACTGTGGAAACAGTACACACTGACAGAACAAGCACACTGTAAGAGAAAAATGGGAAATATTCTCAAACAAGCTCAGAAGGCTCCGACGTTTTGAGGATACCAGCGTGTGTTTCTGTTACTCTATGTCTTAGACATGAACTTGGTGCAGTTTTGCTCTTTAAACTATAATATATCCCTGTCATGTCATGGGATCACAGACAAAAAAATAGCTCTTGGCTTTAGAGCGTGACACCTGGAGTTGGTGTAAAATTGATTTGGTTGCAGTTTTTCACTTAAATGTGTCTTTATGCTCTGTAATACTCCTGTGCATAGTTTATGAGGGTTCAAAAAATGCTAGAACCCACACCTATGTACTTTGGCACAGGTGTATTCTATTTAGGGCTCATATGTATGGTTGTTGGCCTGTCAGTCAGTGTGAGAAAAATTTAGTTTGATGTGTTCACATCGTTGCAAAATTAGCATTGGCGCCTCACAGCTTTGACCTCCTCTGCACTGTTTACATGTTGCAGTTTTTCTCAGAGTGTTCTAGTTTCCATGTAAGAACATATGCTTGTTAGTATAACTGGTGATTCTAAATTGGCTGTATGCTGTGGATTTGAGATCAATAAAGTGCTTCAAATGCTGTGCAAGTGGCTGCTGGCAAGTGGGTATTTGAAAATGGTTTGTGATTTTGCCCTGTGGGAAAGTGGCGGCACTGGGTTGTTTGTTCACATTTCCAAAATACTCTCATGTATGTTTACTTCTCATAAATTATGACAGGAACAAAAGCAGGAATGATGTGACCTTGTTGAAAAGCTTTTCTTCCTTTCAAGAGTCAGCTTTTATAGGCATAACCACAGTCTTACCCTAAGCTTTCAGTATATGTGCTTAATGTTAGCCACGGTGGTGACAAATTGGAAAACAGTCATGTTAATCATTTTTCCAGCTGTCATATTTAGCTATGTTGGAGCCACAAAGATCACGGTAGATTTAAATTGGCTGTGAAAGCAGCATGTTTTCTCATTAAGTTTGGACCCTTTAAGGCACGGGCATCAAACTAATTTTAGTACATGGGCCACATACAATTACTAATAACCTATAAAGTAAACCTTTTTTTTTTAGTTTAAAGAAGCTTAAGTACATTTCATGTACTCCATTTCTAAAACTGATAATGAACACTCTGAGATGTGTTACCAAATATATGCCTCGGTGTCTCCACATTTGGGCAGCCTAAATTTATTACATAGATTTGTTACTGTAGTAAATCAGCACAGCTGGGGTGGGGGGTTACAGTTTATGAAATAAATCTGTAAACTTACAGAAAATGTTCTGTATGCAAGTACTTAGATTAGAAAAGTGATTTTTTTTTTCTTTCTGTTAATCCAAAGAAAATTGAATAAAACAGGAAATTATCTATTGATTAATTTATGGTGAAAATTCACCATAATTTTCTGTTTTTTTTTGATGGTGTCTATTGCTTATTTTGGCCCACTATAGGAGGCCAGGGATGATGTCTTTGGCAGTAAAAAAGCTGTAAAAATGATGATGATTCAAACCTTTAGACCCTCTGTTTGGACTCTCAGGATGTGATCCATTCTTAAGAACCAAATGCAGTGAAAACGCCACATTTTACACCATACTTCTTTACAATTTTCACATTTTTTGCAAAGCCACCCAGTGGGCTGGCTTGGACCCTTTGATGAGCTGGTTCTGGTCCCCGGATCGTATGTTTGACGCCTCTGCTTTAAGGGTTTGCCTAAAAAAGCTATTTAGCTGTCGCACCAATTCTGCTTTTAAAGTGTTTTACCCTAAAATTCAGTAACTGTACAAAGGTCTGGGACACACAGAGCTTTAGTCTTCATGACTCAGGTGGTTCACACAAAGACGGTTTATCACTAAACTTTTGCCTCTGTGAAATCAGCCCTGAATCACCCTCATAACTCTGAAGCAATAGGGATGAGGTCTTAAGTGGTAAAACAGTTTAAAATGACTTTTCCACTTGTGTGAAATCTTATCATCTCACCGCTCTGTGATGTCATGTGTAATTCTGAAGCTGCCATAAAACCTTAAACTGAAATACTTTTTAATAGTGGTCTGGTGTGTAGTTTTATGTAGATGGCTGTATAATGAGTTCTAAAACCTGCTTTGCCCCTGTGATTTTTATAGGTTTCATAAGTAGTTTAACACTCTGTGCAGATAAAAGAGAAACAGCCCACTAAGTCAACACAATTAGACCTCATGTGTGTCGTGCGTAGATGGTTGAGCTTAATCTTCAGTAGGGACTTTTATAAATCAATTAAACATGATGGATTGCAGAGAATAGAGCATGAGTAAGAGCTCATAAGAGGTGTCGATGGTTGTGGTTGACCGCTACTGCGAGACAGCAGCACGCTGTATTTGAACCTATCCGTGTTTGCCGCTGTGAAAGGAGAAGATGAACAACGAGCACTTGCTTTCTTCATACACACTCTTTCCGTATCTTCGGGTTCCACAGTTTGATATGCTCTAAACACTTTTTTGGCTTGGTGTAAGACAGTGGGATGCATCCATCCTTATTCACTGCAGCATTGAGTGCCTGGAGAAATCGGGTCATTTTTTGCCAAAATCTCTGCTTCGACGCAGCTCTCATACAGTATGTGACTGCCAGATATCAGCAATGAAGAGGGGAGTGCAGATAGGACACGCACATTATGTCTGCACCACACACATACATTTTCGCTCTAGAAAGATAGGCAGGCACTAAAAACATATACACACATGGGATACATATTAGACAAGCCAGATGTTTTATCTCAGTTTGTATGTGTCAGAACACTCTGCTCCCTGTGAAGGAGGAGTGTTAATCTTTGGAACTGGGAGCTCGGCACACCGCCACAGCTGCTGTGACCGGGGACCGCTCTGATGAATTACATACTGACCACGGAGGGGCTCACCTGTACTTGATTTAGCTCCGAAAGCCACAAAAGACCCCTAATATCATAAGTCTTTTATAGACCTGGTGTGACTTCTCCCTCGCGACTGTCTGGAACTCAGTAATGAAACTTTATCTTCACTGGACTGTCAGTATGTGATCAGTCGTCTCTAAATCACTTTTATGCTGGAGCAATGATGTTATAATTACTGAAATAACAAAGCTGTGTTCATGTGATGATTAATACTCTGCTGATGATTACTGAATGTGATTCAAAATGCCAAGCAATATAATTAAATATTAATCATATTTAAGTTAATAATTTTATTCAGTCCAGATCAGTGAGCCTGTCACCACCTAAACATGCTGTATTGTATGCAAGGCTGTATTTTTGGATTCGTGGCCCATGCATGCTCCCCCAAGTCCCAACACAGCCCTGAGCCACATGTGAATCCAACAAATATATCACTTGATTTGTTGGTGATTGAATACATGCGGTAAGTTTGCAGCATGTGTATTTGTTTTGGAGCGCTGATCAACCCAATAATCGAAAGCTTGAATTGAATAAACATTTAAATAACCAAACATTCTCATTTACATTCATTTTCCTGCTTTTATTTGTTTTACCGATTAAACAACTGTGATGACAATAATTGTTATCAATAGCAGCCCCAGTTTCAAGTTTTGAAAAAGATTGGTCCAATAACCTGTTGCTTCTAAATAAATTTGAAAAAGGGCTCAAATCTTTTGTCATTTCAACCCATCCATCTGTTTTCAGGGTTGCAGGAGGGCTGAAACATAGCTCAGCTATCACAGGATGAAAGGCGGCATACCAGAGTTGTTATAATTTTGTATTTTCTAATTCGTTTGTACTTTTATTTCTGTCAGACTTTTGAATTCAGTTGAGTTTCAGTTAGTTTTCATAGCAGATTTGCTCGTATCAGTTTAATTTTTCATTGTTTGAAAATCCTTTGTTTTAATTTTGTTTTGTGTTTCTTCTGTGTTAGTTTTAGTCTTTTAAAGTGTCATTGTATTTAGGCCAGAGGCAAGATTTAGGAAAATTAATGCAGGTATTACATTAAAAACACACAACTTTTTTGAAAGCAGCTGACTTACAGTCTTGTAGACATCATACAATACCAGTCAAAAGTTTGGACACACTTACCCATTGTGTACACTTTTGACTGGTACTGTATTAGTTGTATTTACAAGCCAAAATAACTCGTATGGAAAGATCCAACTTCTCAGATATTAATATCTACAGTTTTTTAAAAAAACTTCTCTAACTTTGAGTTTTAGACTGCTGATTTAATTAAACAGTGAAAGTGCTAATCTCAGTACAGACGCAGGAAATTTCTAATGGGTGGTCTTTACTGTATTTTTATTTTTTTTTGGACCAAACAGTCATTAAGGCACTGATGTTACTGAAGCATCTACTGTGCAGTTTTTCAGGTTTTTTTTTCTTTCTTCGATCAGCAGTTTCTCACAGTGTGGGTGTGAGGGAGTGCGAGGAGGCTGTTGATGAAAAACTTTGTGAATGCCAGCAGGGAGGAGCATGAAGGAGAGCTTGTGTTCCTTTGTAATGCGCTGCTGAGATAAGGGCCGCATCCACCGCAGTCCCCGCTGGAGTCCCGCAGGGTCAGGTGACCCCTGTTGACCTGAAACTGTGATCACACAGTCTGATTTATTAGCCGGCAGGAGCAGCGAGATTGATGGCTCGCTGCTGTCGGCTTCGAGTTTGACCTGTTGTTTCTGAAAGTGCTGTAAAGGCCGAGATGGTTCTCCTACAGTTTGATCTGTGTTTCCCCACTCCTGTGATCCTGTAATCTGCTTCCACTCCCCGGCACGGGTGCTTTCATCCTCGTGTGCATGTCTTCACACATTCAGCCCTGTCTGTGGGCATGTTGTGTTCAAATTCTTTTCAGAGATAAGACCCTCATTCTGGTGTGATGGTAGACATGGAGAGGATGAAGGGAGTGAAAACACTGTGAATAGAAGCAGCTCATCCTCCTCCCCCTATTTCCTTTATTCATCTCCACTCTTATCTTTACACCTTTTTCATGTTTCCCTGCAGTTTTCTCATGTCTCTGGCACAAGCTTTCAGTTGCTGTGTACTTGCAAACTGTGGGAGAGTTTCTGTGTCCATACCAGCATATTTAGCCTGAGAGCGATGGAGGATGCCTGTCACATTAACTTTGAAACACTCCATCACATAGCAGCTTTTCTGGCTTGGCAAACCGAGGCACTGAGAGAACGAGTTGGACAAAAAAAATAACATTAACGTAGGAATACTGAAAGTTTCCTGGACTGAATCATCCAGCAGCCCCCACTGGTGTGACTAGGCCAAAAAGTGAGCACAAAACCTAAATCCCTACATCTGCTACACACCTCGGACCATAGCTCATTCAACAGTTAATAAATCTGTCTTTGAAGCATGAAATACTCTCAAGTAAAACTGTTAATTTTAATTTTTGGGTGTGTTTCATTTCCCCAAACTAACTTTTACACTGTCCACTGCTGCTGTACTTACTTCATAGTAGAATAGCGGGGATTCTTCACAATAGAGGAATATATACCAGTCTCAAACATCCATGTTCCAAAACCTGGAATGTATTTGAACATTTACCTTTTTTTCCCCTTTAGATCAGCATCTTTGGGACCTCTCTAGAAACTCGGTTTAAAATAAAAGAGGTCTCCCCTGCGTCTGTACCTTTGTCCTCTGCACTGTCTGCTCTGGATGGCCCTCTTTAGCTTATCATCCCTTTGTAGAGCACATAGAGCATGCATACTTATCACCAATGGTGCAAAACACAAACAAACTTGCCCCCATGTGTGCATGAGGGCCCACTTTATTCCCATCTGTCACATCAAGCAGACATGAGACAGGACCGCATGGTGGGGTAACAGTGCACAGACCTGAGGTGTCATCACTGGGTTTTTGAAAGTGGGGGTTGGTTTTGCTCAGAGGAGGGACAGATTGTGTAGATGCATAAGGAAGAACACAGGTATACAGGAGGTGCACGATAGGTTTTGATGGGTAATTATCTCCTCTCTGTACTGACAGAAAAAGAGAAAGAACACTCTCAGAATAACTCATTGCAGCTTTAGTAGCGTGCACACACAATAAACAAATTTTTGTTTGCAAAACTGTGCCTGCAGTGATTATTCTTATCTGTGGGGTTTTAAAATCCTGTGAAGGTCATTTTGTTTATTTCACAGGGAGTTTCCAAAACATGCCTTACATGTTTGTCATTAGGATTGAGATGCTGCAGATAACTTTGGCTATACATAGATTAGTTTTTGAAATTCCTACACGCAATAATTAGTCTCATCCTTTCACGCACTCTGTGTGTGCTTTTGGTGCAGTTTTTGTCTCTGAGTACTGCACATGGACAGGCACACTAATTTCCCTTTAGGAGATGAGTATACTCAAGGATGTACTGTTTATTTTCAGTCCGCCTAGAGGGTCTCGCCATATTAGCCTTTTAAATTCGTTCTGTTTTATCTCTGACAGAGGACCAGAGCTCAGAGCTCTTTACCATCTCTGTGTATTTGCCTTGCTGTGGGCCGTGTTGATAGTTCAAATGCTTTGCACATTGTATTGTCACAATAAAGACTTCCTCTTCTTCCTCTGTGTAGTTCCTAAATGGATTAAAGAAAACCTCCTGACTTTTCTGCAGGGGCAAAGGTCAGGAGCCTTACAGAACTTGTGGCTGCAGATCAGCCATCATGTTTGTTTTGTCTGTCTTCTGTTTTGCTGGATGTAAGTTTAGCCAACGTAAAGCCAGCGCTGCTGTGCAAGAGATCAGGAGAATGAAGTCCAGATTGCTGCACAGTCTGTCGCATACATGTTTCATTTATATCTTCCTCATGAAAGGCTCTTTATACTGCACAAACTGCAGGACCGATATGGGAAAACTATGATTCAAATCTTTCATTTGTGCAACCCCAGCGAGCCGCGGTTTGGCGTGCCTGCATTATTTCAGGGGTTAAAATCTTACCTCCTGCAGGCCAGCCATCAATCACCAGAGCGGTGTTTACAACAGTTCCAGATTAGAACAAGTTTGACCCCCACCAGGTGCAAGCAACCTATGTCGCTGTCTCACATCTCAACCACGGTGTCGTGTTCCCCGGTGCATCCCTGCGTGTCTACCTGAGCGCAGGCTCACTGTTCCACTGCTATCACCCTGAACCCAAAAAGCTCAGCCAGCTTTGATCCCACCCTGCGGCCCCTGCAAGTAAGTGGGGTCTAATCCCCAGAAAGCCTTGGAAAGACACAGAGGAATGCCTGGCACACAGCACACCATTCACCCAGGGATTAGACTGAGAGGAGCTCAGCTTCACACAGTCATTTACTCCACTCACTCCGTGGGAGTGTGTATACTGTATACATGTGAGTTTATCTTATGCATCTGCATGTGTGCAAATTATGCATACATGCCAATGGGTTAGATAGAATAATCTTACTCTCAATCAGCCTTTGTCGACTTTAAAATGGTCACTAATAATTTTAGTGAAACACAATTAATAATAAAAATTGTAATATGATCGTGAGTTAAACTTTAGTAAATAGTACTTTTACTTTGAACAAACCATGAAATAATAAATAGTAATTTTTATTGTAATCAAGTATGGGGTATTTTATTTTTAGTAGCGTTTTATGTTGTTGCTTTCAAAAGCAAAAAAGAGACAATCATAGTTACACTCTGATGACATTAGTGCAATGAGCCTGTTCGCACACCCACAGCATCACATACAGCTGTTTTGTCAAAACTGGTGATGTGTCAGAATTACAGACACGGTGTCCTTTACCTCTGATTGTTTGACGTGTGTGACATGGCAAATGTGAGACTGGCCTTATTTCTAACTTGTTCTATTTTAATCAAAACCCCAATCTTTTCCTACACACTCTGACCAAATCACTTGTAATTAAAGTTAAATTAAAGTGTCACAGCGATTCAGTCACCTAGCAGTGAGATATTCCTGGGTTCAAATACACCGGCTGGCTGGGATTTTTTTATGTGGGTTCCCTCTGAGTACTCCAGCTTCCTTACACAGTCCAAAGACATGCTCATTAGGCTAACTGGTGATTCTAAATTACTGTAGGTGTGAATGTGAGCATGAATGGTTGTGTTGTCTCTATGTGTTGAGCCTTGCGATAGACTCACTATGTGTCCAGGGTGTACCCTGCACTTGCCCTTTGAATGCTGGGATAGGCTCCAGCCTCCAAGCAACTGGATGAGTTGCTAAGAAAAAAAAAGAATGATGAGTAGTCATAAGAAAGTGTTACCATGAGCTCTTTCAGACCAATGTGAGTTTCTGAAGCATGAAGAGCGCCAAGAAGGCCAAATTATCTGCACCAAGTCCAAAAAATTATATATGTAATAATGGAGCCATCTGTGTCTCATAAAATAATCAAATTGTTGTTTAGGAGACTCACTCAATGTTTCATTACATCAGACAAAATACATGTAAACCAAAACCTTCAGTTACTCATTTGTTGGTTTAGTATTTTAACTTGTGCAATAGAAATGTTTAAAATATCACAATATGTTTACATGTTATTGAATTATAGCCCATTTATAATCAATAGGAGCCAAATATGACAGGAACAATGTTATTGCTGAGATTTAGGCTAGCTTGTGTTATTTTTCAGTTTAATTCCTGCTTCCTCGTGAATTAAGTACATTTCTGTTGTTTTGAAATTTTGGATCCTGAAGCTGTTTCATAAACATAATATGTGTAACACTAACAGCATCACATCACCATCTGGCTTGATCCCACCACCGTTCTCCTGGATGGATTTTACATTACTCGGAGCAGAAAGCTGCACGCTAAAAATTCCAATCTGGCTGTCGTTAATTGTGCTTTCATTTTCTGCTGCAGCAGGACGATGTGTGTTAGAAGAAGCACTCGGTGTAGACGTCCGACTTGTCAGCACACTGAGAGGAGGGATGCTGTAGCATCAGGTGAATGACTGTGTTATTCAAACTCTTGCCACAGAGGGAGTGATGTTGATCCTGGCACCGTGCTACTCCTTCCACATATATGATGGAGAATCAATAGGTGGATTTGATACAGTCTAATGGAAAATGTGTCTGATGTCAGTTTAGTTCATGAGTTTTTACTTTCTCAGCTGGGACCATTAGATATTGTGGTCGTTCTTTGGTTAAAGGGAGACATTTCCATTTGAGGAAACACTGAGGTGGCCAAGTGATGTGTTTTGAGATCCTGCTGTTAAGCCAGGTTTCTATCTGTAGGTCTACACTGTATGCAACTCAACCAGGTCAACATGCACAACATGCAGCAGGTCAGACACAGCTGACTTTGTGTTTATCAGTCAGGCTTCCATGTCTACTTTACATTAATTCTTTAGCATTTATCCAAAAAAAAAAAAAACCTATTAATTTGCTTCAAACAATTTTCTTCTTGCAACATGTTGTCAAAAGTGTTTGTAGTGGTTGGTTGCAGCTGGAGGTCGGGTGAAAAGTTGGCTGTTCTAAAAAACAAACACAAGAATTATCCAGATGTTTGTAACAGCACACACTTTGTTTCAATCTCATTCACCAAAGCCCAGTTTATAAATTCTTAAAGTTTAACAATGAAATCTAATTTCTTGCCTGATAAAACATGTAAAAGGGCAGTTTTGGGGGGATATTTTTGAATGAGCTTGTGACCCACATACAAGCAAGGCATCTAAAAGACATGCAAATAGAACAGGGGCGTAGTCTTAAAATAAATGTAAAGACACTTAAATAGAAACACTTTGCAGAAAGTTGCTTTCAAAAAATGATTTTGTTTGTGTGGCTAACCTTTTTCTAGAAGTAAAGCAGAAATTGATTTCCCCGCTCAGGTGCTAAAACCATTAAAATTCCAAATTATAAACCATAATTTCGCCCAACACACTTACTTCATTTTAACAACAATTAAAAGTAACAGTAAACAGGTCCTGCTATGAACTGCAACAGTCAGACTGTTTTTATCCAACAGTTTTTCTTTCTACAGACTGTTTATATTGGCAGTCAAGCATATTTACTATGAGAAAATGATGCAAAGCTGTTCTCGGTCCCGTTTAAAGTATGTGGTGAAACACTGGTATTTAGCTATTTCAGTATATTACATCTAGCATTTTTCACCCCATCAAACCTCCGAACGGG
The DNA here is from genome assembly GCF_007364275.1 of Archocentrus centrarchus. Taxonomy (NCBI): domain Eukaryota; kingdom Metazoa; phylum Chordata; class Actinopteri; order Cichliformes; family Cichlidae; genus Archocentrus; species Archocentrus centrarchus. The sequence continues at coordinate 14,149,229 of NC_044354.1, read as the reverse complement.
GCCCAATACCTCCACAGTAATATGAGCCAAGCTTATGAAGGCAAAATGGAGATTAGGGTGTTACGTGAGAAATCCCAAAGGAAATTGACAAATCAAATGATTTGTTATGGTGAAGGAAGTGGACAGTGCACTCTGGAAGAAGCTGAATCATGAGGAAAACTGAAACAATTGTGAAGAAAGATTTGGCCCACTTCTTACCACACATGTCTGCTGCTTTGAGTTTGTTTATAGCCCTGCAGAGTGAGGCTCTGTTTTATGGTTTGCCATTGAAGGAGAATATTGTCCTGAGGGGAGCTGGAATAGCTACAGTCTGGCAGTCGTGTCTTGGCTCTGGATGGACAAGTGCTGTCACTATCGCACAGTCGTTGTGTTCAACTGCACCATTTGTATTTGGTTGTCATGGCTCCTGCTGCATGGTTGTCAGAAGGGACTCAATTGTTTTTATTGTTTACATGGGTGGTTAAGGAAAAATATCAGCTATTGAAACCTTGCTCTTAACAAGACTTACTCTCATGTGTACTCACACACAAATCATGCCACAGCAGGGAAATTACACTTGGCTGGTGTGGCAGCAGGCCTGTAAGCCATAATAAGTGAGCATTCGGACCAGCCTTGGACAAATAAACTGTGCTGGACTGGACTTGTCCTTCAAACGGAGGGCAAAGAATTTACTCACCAAGCACTGAGTGTGTACAGCAGAAGACGTGAGCCAGGATGTTTGGCTGAAGGTCTGTGGGTTGGCCTATACTCTGTTTGGCTGCAGCTGTGGGCAGAGAGCTTCTGTATTATAATGAGCAGGGTCAGAGTAAAGGGTCTGTTGGCCAAGAATTCAGCAGTGTGTTTTTGCAGAGAGCTGAAGTGTGTAAACTTTATATCTCTTCTGCTGTTATTGTAGCCATTGCTCACTCCAGCGTCTTTTATGTTTAGTCTTAATAGCCTTTTGTTTGGATATTTCCAATCCTCCAAGAGTTTCTGTGTTTAACATCTCATCTTCCACTAAATTACAGCTTATTCAGTGCAAGGCACTAAGGCAGTACATGGAAGCTAGATATAGTTAGGGATTACAGTGTAAAAGTCAGTTAGGTCAGTACATTTAAACCAACAAATACAGCATTACTTTAACATTTAATAGCTCAGTTTGCTTCCTGTTTTAGCAGAATGTGGACCTTAGAAAGTGTAAATGATGGATGTAATTCTGAATCTGAAACGTGAAGCCAACAGAAGTATCTGAAACCAGCAGGCTCTGGATTAGCTCACTGGATTACTGACTTTATGGGCTCAATCTCTAGTTTCAGATCAGATTGAATACAACAGTCCACAACAGTGCCACTCAATCTCTAGGCAGTAGTCAATGAGTGTGCAGTCTCCTCGGTTTCTCAGTCAGATCTAGCCCTCATTTATCACATCCAGTTTCAAAACACCAAGATGGCAATGATGAAACACAGCACAAGGCTTCATAACTGGACTTTACTAACCAATGGATGACGTCACAGTGGCTACATCCATCTTTTATACTGTCTCTGATCTGGATGGATGGTGGCCTCAGTGGATAAACATGTTAATTATATATTTAGTAACTTTCACTTTGCCTTCAAAGTGAAAGCTCTGCCTTTATCTCTGCAACCAGCACATTTCAAAAAGGTGCAGCTTTTACTTTGAATGTGAATGGTTTCACTACAGCTCAGAGAGCAAATGGCAAGTGTTTGCAAACAAGTCCGCATCTTCCATGTAAACTACTAGCAACTGCGGCAACCTGCTAGTGACCAAAACAATCAGAAGGAAGTCTTTGGTGCAGCAATCTTTGTGACCATTCTGTGCTAACAACCGCCAGCAACCTCAGGCAACCACTTGCCAACTGGTTGGGGAATAAACACTTTTCCCCTGTGACTAGAGGTTGCCAGGTGGTTGCCATCTGGTCTCTAGGCCTGTGTAACTGGGGACTTAACTATGGGGATTGGTTTGCTTTTGGAGCCATTCTCTAGTGGCTGCTTGAAGAACTGCAGTTTTTGCCATTTCCGTGTTGGCTTCATTTCTTCATTATGGTTTAAGGATTATGGATTGTATAAAACTTGTCTTGCTTATGTTGTTTTTATCTCTTAAGATATCTTAAGATTTAAAAAAAAAGCACTCTTTATTTTAAAAGCAGAATATAATGTTTTTCCCCTCGCATTGCTTACTTTGCTTACTCTCCTTTGTAGACATCCACCGCGGTATTTACAGGCTGAATTGCTCCACTATGACCTACTGTACACACTGGTTTAAGCTGTAGTCTGGGGACACACAAGTGTTGGCTTGTTAACCTGTCTACACCCTTTTTGTCAGACTGCTCATGTTCCCACTGGACTTCATTGTAGTGATACCTCTGCATTTTCAGTGCTCACCAGTCACGTCACTGAGTACCTTGTTACAGCAGACAGACTCAGACCAAAATTGCAATACAAACAAGCTGTTATAGAACTTACTGCAGCGCTGGTGATATTTAAAGCTTATATAGTCAACGATAGTAACCTCAAGTTAATAAGTTAAAGCTCATATGTGTTTGCATGTCTGTGTGGAGGACTAATTCTCTTCTTGGGTATTTTTAGAGCTATTGTTTGTTGGCCTCCTGTGGCTGACAGGAGTGGGTTTTAATTGCTGTTGTGTGTCAGGAGCATTTTTTATGGTGAGGTCACAGACAAGATGGTCCCCTCCCTGCCACACTAAACCTGCAGCATCAGAGTGTGTGGTTTCCTCAAACAGTCCTGGTGTGCAACTATGCTGTCCTGTTTTCACTCGTTTCCCTGGTGACCATATTAGAGACAGAGATTGAGAAAGTTTGTACACTGGACAGCTGGATAAAATGCAAAATGAGTTCGTTGAAAGGCAGAACGTCACCAAGGCAAAGTTTATTAAGCAGCTTTTATTTGGGTCAACAAGGATTGTGAGGGAGGAGCTGAGCTTCTTTGGGCTTCTGCGTTTATTGTGCCTCTCTTAATAAAACTGAATGGTATGAGCTGGATTGTCAGTCTGTGCCACATGCTTTTATTAGCCATCTACCGCTTTCAAGTGCAGGAAATGTTTAAAGTCTGCAGGGTGGATTTTTAGTGCACCCTGTCCTGACCACAGACTATCTTAAATCAGCATGCTGCAGTTTGACAAATGCCCCCGCCACTAATTTTAGCCACTTTACACAGACCACAGCATTGTTTACTTTCATGGCACAGAGACAATTGTTTCCATTGTGCCATATGGTGATGCTTTTTCTTTTTTGTGTATACTACTTTTACTGCAACAAATAAGGTTTATTCCTGTTCTAAATTCAGTTGAATTTTTGAGGGTTTATATTCTCTCTTTTGATATAAACACCAGACTCCTTTTATTTTGTGGCTCTCTCTTTAAACACAGACAGCCTCTCATGCTGTTGTGGACATCCAGGCAACATCTTGCACTCAGACAGCCAAGACACACACACCCTTAAACAAGCATTTAGCAATCAGTGGAACAAAAAATGCCCTACTTAGTAATTAGAGGTGAAATTAGTGAGTGACTGGGAAACAAAGCTCAGTTTTCCTTTAACTGGTGTTTAGAAATGCCTTGCAGGTATTCTCCACCATCCAGTCTAAGCTCATGTGGGGCAGGTCTCTCATGATGAAGCATACTGGAAAATGCAACAAGCAGGAAGTGTAACAAGAGGGAGGGAAGGGAAGTTATGCTGCATCCTGTGCAGAAAGCTCTACCTCACAGTTGCCAGTGCCAAGTGTGACCAGTCTCCTGTCCCAGAATGTCAATGGGACCACATGTCTATAAGCTAGACAAACACCTCTGTCAGCAGACCGCAGTCACCCCACCAGTCAGACCATTCAGCCCAGCACTGCTCTGTAATTACACACCACTGCCTGCTGGGGAGGGGGTGAGAGGAGCAGCCAGATTGAGGTGCAGTCCCTGTCACTGACATCAGCATCACTACAGGCATGTGCTGTAAAAACAGAGGGTGAGAGAGTGATAGGGAGAGTGAGTGAGAGGGACAGTGAGGTAAAGACAGCCCTGTGTGGGACAGAGAAGTTGGATGAGAGGCGGGAGACCCTCCTCCTTCCTGTGAAAGATTAGAGGTTTTGTGTGCAAGCACATCTGGATGGGTTGGACCAGCTGAAAGAACTGATGTGAGAATTGGCAGAGTCACAGCCAAACTGAAGAAAAAGAAAACTGCTGGTCACACTGAGCTGCCCCTGCAGCATATATATGTGTTTGTTCACAATACAGGACAATTACAGCAATATCTGTATACACATGCTTCTCTTGAGCAGCTCCAAATCTAAACCTCAAAACTCAAGTACAATAATGGCCTTCCCAAGTGGAAATGTGGTTATTTATATTTATATAAGCTGGCATCAAAGCTTCTTTCAACTACTCCCTTTCTTGCAAAGGGTCGCTGCAGCAGATGGTTGTGCGTTTTTGATTTGGCCAAAAAAAAAAGAAGTCAAAGTAGAACTGTGTTTCTGCAGGAGTATAGATTAGCAAAACTATTGGAACATACTCTATTTTGCAAGAGCGTAAGCTAAAATTTTCACAATACCATGTAATTTATTCTCTATAAACAATACAGCTTTGACTCTAAAACAGGATAAAGTTCAAACTAGCTTAATTTGACATGCAGTGAAGAAAGCCATCCTCACAGTAAAAGTAATTACACAAACTTTGCCGTGTCTCACTTTCTTTTTAGACTGTTATTTTGACCATGAATGCTGAGTTTCTGTCTGGAGCATCATAAACTTTTCTTTGACAGCTGAAAATATTCATATTCAATAAGGGATGTCATTTCTTTGGAAGTATATACTAATTCATTAAAAACATATAACTACTAATGGAAACAGAAAGTGTGACTGACTGGATATAATTGATTATCTTCACCTTGATGGAGGTCCAGCTCTGTGGGGGGTGTGGTTTAGATGCTGGGGTTGTGGTGTGCTGCCCTCCACTGCTCTGAGTTTTGCGTCTGCACTGATTGATGAGGTGAGATGTGTGTGCATGAGGTGAGAACCACTCTGATCCTTTACATGCTCACCTCAGCGTCCTGGAGGCTGTAGCATGGTTTCATTTGCAGCAGGTCTTTCGAACACTTCAAGTAGATGTGTAAAGAGAGGCCAGATGTAGACTTGCTGCCTCAGTGCACTCATTTTCAACCCATGTAGTGTGAAAGTTTGGATCCAGTCTTGCTCTGCTTACCTCTTTTCCTCTGGGATCAATTACCTGACCAGTTGTTATCGGCAAGGCTGCACTTCCTTCTCACCTCCAATTACTGTCTTGGAGGTGGAAGAGGCAGAGTGGCAATTCTGAAGTAAGGAAATGATGATTTGTTTCTACCTTTAAGCCAATCACCTAATAAAAAAAACATGTGACCCTGGGAAAGCACAGTAAACACCGGAGTTCAGATGCAGTTTTGCACTGGGCAGATGACCAGTGCCTGATCACGAGACTGGGACCTGCCAGCCTTACGGGAGGTGGAAGGTTTAGGAAGGTCTGTTTTAGTACACTTAAATACAACCTGACTGGTTTGGAGCCAAACATCAAAGAAAAATGGTCCCATGCAGAAGAAAGAGATGGCAAGTTTGTTGTTTTTCCTCCCAGTACCAATTAAAATTTCCCACCCTGATTGGGACATTTTGCTGATATGGACCTATTACCAACATAACATGATCCCAGCTGGCGAGAGACGGATAAACCCTGGACAGGTCCCTAGACTTCAAGGAACTCACTGGAATAATTTGGAAGGAACACTGGTTTCTGTGGTACTAAACCACTGACCACTGTGACTGAATTAATAAACTAAGTATGAAAATACAGCCTTTAATAATGGCTTAGACAATGAAAGTATATTTAATGTGGATTTGTCACATTGTGGGATACACATCACATCATACCAGTGGTGCATATTCCTAGAGGAAGAATAATAATAAGGGTGGGGTCAAATCTTTGTCTTTACTCAAAGACTAAGTTCATGTCGTACAACAAATTATTTTGTATTTTCATGTGTACAAAAAATATACAATTTGTCTTTAAGTCATTAATACAATTTTTTTTTTTTGGAAAAGTAGCATTAAAGGTCTAAACAGGGGGAGAAGAAGAGGGAGAAGAGCATGAATGAAGCAATATCAGGATAACACCTCAGAATAGACAAAAGAAAATGCTTGCTCAGCAAACATATGTTATGAGTAGCCACCTTGTTCAGCTTGACTTATTTCCAGGAGTACGGTGTTGTCTGTAAGTCGATTCTGTGTGTTTATCTGAAGGCAGCAGCAGTCTTCAGTCTGTCCGGCGCAGAGACGGAGACGGAGACAAACGCCTCCCTTGGCTGGCTGTCAGCGCCCAGTCACTAATGATGCTTCAGTGCTGAGCTCAGCTAATTGACCAGACAGAGATGGATCAGGACCTTGCACTCTGCTGCGTCTGCTCACTGCGGTGTGAGCGTGTGTGTTTGTGTTCGATGTTTTTGTTCATGCCTGCTGCCACACTGTATCTCCCAACAGAAACTTCCAACTTTGATGTATCACAGCAAGCATCACGGAAACAATACCAACAAACCTTTAAAGGTTGTCTTCATATTTTCATCCAGCACCTGCTGACGGAAATGCGAAGGTTTCAGTCATACGTTCACAGAAGTAATCAGTCTGCAAACTGTAGAGAGCAAATAAACCTTAGATGATTATGAGCTTTGAGGATCAAGCAGTCAGTGCAGCTGAGTGTGAGATTTTTAAAGGATCTGTATGGCAGGGCTAACTGGCGTCTTAGCATCACTTTTATTTTCGCTGGGAGAGTATCGCTGAAGGAATGACCTTGGTCCATTAATAATAGACCCGTGTGTGTATGTGTGTGTGTGTTTCATACTCACACAGACGAAACCCTACGTAAGTGTACACACACACACACACACACACACACACACACACACACACACACACACACACACACACACACACACACACACACACACACACACACACACCTTAGATCACAGAGATGCAGCTGGTCATTGTGCATTTGGCTTTAACTCTGTTTCAAGTAATGAAAATAACATTTTAATAAAACAGCCACCACAAAAATATATTGACGTAACAGTAAAACAAGTTTTTAATGCTTTTGTGGGATCCTAATTGAAAAGTCACATTCCCTCGAGGGCTGTCAGTTCAGTTTCAGGTCATTCCCCTTTTGGCCCTGTTTACACTTGGCATAAGCGTGTCTCTAGCGTTGGCTCACAAAACGGTCTGTTATCCTGGCAAGTTACCATTCGCTCTCCGTCTGGCTGCTTCAGTGTGTCTTACTTCTGCTTTAGACTATTTTAAATGCTTCCTGTTTTATTTAAATTTGCTTCCCTATTTTCTAAAAATAAGCTTATTTTCTGTCAGAAAAATCGAAATGCAGTGAACAACATATTTCAAGCACATTTATCAGGACGCGCGAGTGCATTTTGTCTCTGTTTGAGAGTCTGGATATAAGATACAAAGAACACAACACGATTTGTTCAGCTTCAGCGTGAGGCAGAGGAAATACAAGAGGGAAAGAAAGTCTGTTGGGGTTTCAACCCATGTTTACAAGGTTACATCTGTGGTTTGGCAGACCTATTGCCCAGATTTCAGCATGGAATTTCATTGGTCTAGCTTTAGCCACCAGCTGCATGCTTAAATGTGTGCGTAGAATCTCCCTTTGACTTTTGGCTAACTTCAGAGCTCCATAATAAACCTCAGATAAGATCAAATAAGTCTAAAAATAGACTGTGTGCAAAATTTGATTTGCATTTCGGAATCCACTCTAAAAGTTGTAGCACCTTATCAGACCGTTACAAAAAATACCATTATACAATTCCTCAGGTCATTCTTCATAACTGTGCACTCATTTTGAAGTAGGAAAAAACAGCCTTCTCTTTTTGGCCTTCGCTCATATCGTCCTCATGCTCCCATGAGATTATTGCACCACCAGCATCAAAGAAAATTCAGAAAGTGTTTGTAAACTCTGTGTGTGATTTTTGTGCAAAAGAGAGAAAATCTTAACAAGTGCTGGCTGATGTCAGCGCAGCCTCTGGCCTGCTGAACTCTCTGCAGGGGGATTTCTCTAATGAAGATCTCTGAGTTGGTCACTGAGTGCAACATAGTGTAAAAAGATAAGATCAAATGCATTCACACATTTTTGACCCCCCACCTCCTACTGGGGCAATTAGCCCAGTAAGCTCAAGAAAACAGGGGATACAGTGAACCGTGTCCATCAGGGGCCACTCATTAATTAACTGTGATGAAGTTATTGTTGGCCAACAGAGTGATGGGGGCACTCTTGGGGCATCCCAGTCATCCTCACACTTCAGGTCCGCATGCATGCACACCACAGGCTTCATAGTAAACTGATATTGTCTTAGGAGATGCAGAAGAAAAAAGGGGTCTTAAAGGATTTCAGATTTGTTGTTGCAAGACTGAGAGACAGAGAAAGTGTGCAAGAGGTGTGTGGGAGGCTATAGTTCTTGTGCCAAAGCCGGCATAATGCTTCATACAATAGCTTGAGTGTGGGTGAGGGGATCTTGGCGCTTGAATGTTCTTTACTTTAGAGGGAGAAGAGGTGCTGTCAGGAGGGGAGGAGGGAGAGCTAGATTTCCTATCCCGACCGCCCCCTTGGTAATTGAATGCAGCCATCTATACGAACCGGTCTCCACAGAAAAAGCCTGCGGGATGTGCATGCACATGTATGCACATAGACACATCTCTTTGTCTTCTCTGTCTTCCCCCATGTAGACTGAAATATGCTGCAGAAGAGTGAAACGAACATTGAAGTGTCCTCATCTCTGTGCAAGGTTTATATTGTTACTGAAGCATGAAGGAGGTTTCTACAATCTGGAGGTCATGCCAGAACATTTCAGTCTTGGGTCTTACATGGTTTGAATCCATCTACACTCGTAATCCTCTGAGAAATACCCAGAACCCAAAACAGTGAAATCATGAGTACAGAGGTCGAGTAGGGAGGGGATTACTAGAGCAGTTTCACCTTACCCTAAACCATGTGCTTTGTGTACTTTTCATACTCCTCTTTTGCCCTCTCACTCTCTCCTCTTTGGATAATATCTGAACTCATTATGGTTTTGCTTCTCAAGTTCCACAACGTTCATATTTCTTCATGACAGTAAGCTCTCTATTTTCCTTTTCTGAGTCTGCAATGGATAGAGATGGATTATGACATCTTGATGCTGCAGAAAGAATGTTGTTCTCCTGCTTCACCTCTGTGCTGCAGGTGCTATTTCGTGGCTTCTTTTAGTGCAGCACTTGGCGTTGACTGTGGCTGCTGGCCACTGAAGGGAAAGACATGCTTCCTGGTGGCTAATGAGGTGCTGAACCCAGCCTCTTGTTTGTATCAGGAGCACCTGGGCCAACCACAGCTAGCCCAGGCCAGACAATGGAGTCAGTCTAGCATTTCCACAAAGGTCTGCCCATTCAAATCATCTATAACCCTGGGACACAAACTCCCACACTTCATAAAATGAAGGCAAAATGCGGGCCGAGACTGCCCGTTCTTTTTTTAACAAGGAAACTATTGTTTGTCTTTACACGCCCTCCTTCCCAGGCCTTACGATGCTATTCTCCCTAAAGGAACAAGGCAAAAGGAAAATGTAGCACACTGTTTGTGCCTTGGAAATGTAACTCATGCAAGAGCTGCAACTGTACATGCGTGTTTGCAGCTCTGTCTGGCTCACCTGGAGGACAGAAAAAGCACAGAGGTGATTTTCAGTTTCTTTTACAGTCAAGCATTTTGATAGAACCCACAACACAGTCTGCAACTAAATTCTTGGAGTGATGACATTAGGCTAAACACAAAATTGCATACTGAATCCTAGAGCTTGGCAGTGAGCAACAGAAACAAGAATTGTCCTTGTGTCTTTACTTAAACCAGATGATGCATGGTTTCTTTTCTTTCTCAATCAATCCTTTTACCTCTAATGCCATCAGCATGTTAGAAATTACACTCATTGACCACTTTAGAAGTCAGACCTTTCTAGTACTTTTGGAACTACCTTGACTCTGTGGCATAGATTCAGCAAGGTGCTGGAAACATTCCTGAGATTTTGCTCCTTATTGACATGACAGCATCACACAGTTGCTGCAGATTTGTCAGCTGCACATCCATGACACAGATCTCCCATTCCACCACATCCCAAAGCTGCTCTATTGGATTGCGATCTGGTGACTGTGTCAAATTACTCATTTGAGTACAGTGAACTCACTGTCATGTTCAAGAAACCAGTTTAACATGATCTGGGCTTTGTGACATGGTGCATTATTCTGGTGAAAGCAGCTATCAGAAAATACGTACACTGTGATCATACAGGGTTGGACATAGTCAGCAGCAATACTCAGGTAGGCTGTGGGGTTTAAATGATGCTCAGTTGGTACTAAGGGGCCCAAAGTGTGCCAAGGAAATATATCTCTCACACCATTACACCACCAGCAGCCTGAACTGTTGATGCAAGGCAGGATGGATCCATGCTTTCATGCTCTTAAAGCCAAATTCTGACCCCACCGTTCACTGAGTTGCTGCCATGAGATTGGCTGATTAGATATTTCCAAAGGTGTACAAACAGAGTGATCGGTGAATGTACATTTGAGACATTTCCCATTAAATGTGGCGGTCAGGTAGGTTTTATAACATCAAAGAATCAAGCAGATCATTGTTTCAATTTGGATCTGTGATTTCCACTATTTGATTCCCATATGAAACAGAAACTTATACATCTGAAGTTTGTTTTCAAGCTCAAGAAATTATAACAACTTTAAATCCAACTCACTAAACTAACATTTATTTCCTCTTTGTCTTTTGCTTTTAACAGATGCAGGAAACGGGCTTGTAGCTCAAGAGGCATTAAGAAAACCATCTACTCTACGCCGGCCACCTGCACGCACAGGAGAGACGATCTCCAGTAAGAACTGCGAACATATTACTTTAACTAGATGGCACAATTCTCATTTCAACTGAGTTGGTAACAGTGGGGAGACAACAACTCCCCTTTAACAGGTTAAAACCTCAGACAGAACCATGGTGGAAAGCAACTATATAACAATAACAATCAAAACTCAGCAGACTGATGGGTCCAGCAACTTCACATAACAAATATGCAGCTTCAGAGCCATAGATCATCATGGGGGACAAAGCATAAACCACAGGAGAAAGAAGGCACAGAGCTAATGACATTTCATCACACGGGGAGTGAAAAAGAGTAAAAGAGGGGCGCTCAGTGGATCATGTGAAGTCAACCAGCAGCCTGAGCCTTTAGAAGCATAATTAGGGATGGTTCAGGGTCACCTGATGCAGCTCTAACTATAAGCTTTATCAAAGAAAAGGTTTAAGCCTAATCCTAAAAGTAGGTATGCCACATCTTTACATGTCTGATTCCTCACATTAAAATCTGTTTTTCAGATTGTCTCAACTGCAGTCGAATCACTGCTTTGAGTGACAGGCTGAACACACTGGAGGAGAAGGTGAAGGCTTCTACTCATTCACACAGGACACAGAAACGTGATGGGCCTACATTAAACAGTCATATTGTTTTAATTACCTGTGCTTGTTTTATGTTTTCCTGCATCAGGTCCAATTACTCACAGCACCGGCCTCCATATCACATCGCCACCTTCAGGGTGAAGGGGGAACTGCTCGAGAGGCCTCATTACTGATGGGGGCTGTGCCTGCTCAGGGAGCTCCTGGTGAGCAGGGACCTGCAGGTATGTGTATCCTGCTGTCACGTATTTTCATAAATCTTGTGTTAGAAGTTTGCACATTTCCATTTAGTGCTGTCAGGGTTTTGATTTAATAATTAAGTCAGAAATCACTCATTGCTGCTTTTCCTGCCCGCTACCTGCACACCTCTGCTCGTATCCTATTTCACCCACTGCACACACGCTCATTTCCGTTAGCAAAAGTCAGAGTGCAGCTCACTTTCAGCTCTGTGGCTGTGTGGAAGCATGAACGTCCTCTCCTTTCCTGGAGTTGAGCCCAGCGCTGGCTACAGCTAAAGACACAGTCATCAATGCTGTTACACCATCAGCAGGAGAAAGAAATAATGCTGGAGCAATATTAAAATGAGTTTGTCCCATTATAGACACAGTATTAAGGTTTTTCATATTTGATTAACTGGACTTTCAAATTACATACTTTTATTTATCAAAAATGACACAGTCCTAGAAAAACGTGTAGTCCAGTGCTGCAGCTGAATTACTCCCTAATGCTCATCCATTGCTCCCTGTGTAATAGATACTTGCACATTTTTTTCTACTGTATAAATAAAGTGCATTGTGGGATTGTTAGGTTCTTTGTTTCATTGTAAAATGGCACTAAGGCTGTAGTGCTGAATATAGTGCACTATATTCAGCACAGTGAGATTTTTTTATGCTATCAGTGAATGGCTGTCACTGACTTTTTCTAGTTTGTGCTACATACACATGTATGACTGATTGCAGAAAATAAAAAGTTCTCAGATCCATTTGTAATTAGAAATATAAAATAAGAACATTTTTCTGAACCATTCATTCTCCCCACAGGATAAACCATTGCTCTAAACGAGCACCCTATGAGCTTTCCTCTGGCACCACCTTCAGGCCCAAGTGCAGTCTTATGAAATGCATGTTGTTGGTTTGGTTTGACTGTCCTTGCACATCTGCCTTTTCGTCAGCACCACCATAAGTTAAGGTTCTGTTCTGATATGGGGTGTTTCCTGATTCTAGAGACTACTCTGTTCCAGTGGTGCTTATGTTGAATAAGTCCTTAACTGATCCTGATTTAAATGAGATCATTTAAGGTCTTTATGCAGTTCCCTGCAGCAGGTTTTATACTACTGTTTTCAATAATGGAAGACCTGCAAATGAAATGTGATGTGTAAAAATGCTTCTATTTTAACAAAGTGTTCCCAACATTACTACAACCAGAGCTTTACATAAAGAGTGGCCTAAGTGAGGAAAATCAATTTACTGAGTTAGAATTAGGTCCCCCTTTTTTTATTTATTACAAATATTTAGTATTTTGTAGCTAAACATTTAATGATCCCTAATACTTACATAAAGACAACAGCAAGATTACTCTCTTCCTGCCACTGTAATTGCACCTCGCTTTTCACGTTTTACAAAATATTTTATTTGTACAAATTTTCTTCAGATTTTACAAAACCTCTTCTCCAGGAGGGTTAAGCTCAGATTGTTTTTTTAAATCATTCAGCTAAACTTCTCCTTCTGCTTTAATTTTAGGTCCTCAGGGCGAAAAGGGAAGAGATGGAGTTCCTGGCATAGATGGTAAATTGTAACCATAGTTGCCTTTCAGTTGACGTAAAACCATTTAAGATGTAAACCAGTTAAGGGTTCATGATTACTCATGGCTGTTTCCTCCTCTTAGGGAAGCCAGGGTCTCGAGGGCTGCCAGGTCCCATTGGGCCTCGAGGGGAGGCTGGGGCAAGGGGCCCATCTGGAGCCCCTGGATCAAAAGGACCAGCAGGTAATGGCGGACTGATTCAAGGAAGAGTCTTTGTTAGCAGAGATAAGAGTAACAAATGAACCTCGTCCCGTTGTAAAATTGCATGTGTGTGTCACTGAGAGTGACTTAAGGTATGTCACTGTTTATTTACCCATCCACTCACTATAATGTCTGTAGGACAATGGCTAACAAGGGGCCAAAGGGCTATCAAAACAACAGGGGAGTAATCAGACTGATCTGTGATGTCCGTATCCAGTGTGTTTGTCTTTCCCTCAAACCTCTTGGTCGGCCCACAGACTCTCCAGCAGTAAATGTTGGAGCATTCCAGCTGTCCTTGAGGCCTGCTGGTAACTTACTGGAATTTGGGTATTTTGTTGGTTGGCTTTGAAAATCATAGGTTTTTTAAAAGCACTGCTTCAGTAGCGAAGTAGCAAAGAATTTCTTTTCTGACTGTATATAAACTCCCCAACATGTGCTGCTTTTCAGGGTCGGCGGCCAGAACAGACACTGGATCATAAATCTGTTCCACGTATTCAAAGTTCACTAGTTATGTACAAATAATAAATGACCTACTGGGAAAAAAGTAAATCCGGAGTCAGCTGTGACTTGAATAATGAATAAAGTAAATGGCCGTATATAAGTGTGTCACAACATCTGCTCTTGCTATAAGCTGTTATTCCTCTGCTCTGGATCGTGAAGGGAGTGCCGCACTTTTCAAGCTAACATGTGACCCCTGCTCTCTGCCTGCTGCTGGGTAAAGATGAGATTTAGAGCAAAACCTAAACTACAAACCCACCATGTGACTTCAATTGAAATGAGCATGAGCTATACATATACAAAATCCCAGAACCTTATGATTTCCATATGCCTATGGTGTTATTGTTTTTCTATCTCCGTTACTTCATAAATATCCAAAAGCAGCGCTGTGTTTTTCTTATTTTGCTGATTTCTTTTCTTTTTTTTTTTACACTCAAAGAGAAAGATAAACACAGGATTGGAATGCAGCCAGTGTCATGCTAAATGTAGATGAATATGTTTTTTGAGCCAGGGGTTGTGGGAAAGATCAAAAGTGAACATCTGTAGTTAAGAGAAGTGATGTTGTATGATATGACGAGCCCTGATAAGTTGCAGGAGATTTGTATTAAAATGTTGACTAATATTTTGCCATAGTATCCCTCAGTTACTCTAGGGAACCATTATCCTAGAAGAAAAACTGAAAATGTTTTTCCTAATATGTCACAAAGGCTTTAAAGAACTGCTTTTTCTGGCCTGTTGAACACTGTTGCAGATTGTAGCTTACGTGAAGGAGCCAAAATGGTCGTTTTTTTGCTTCTGTTTCTTCAATAGGTTAACTGAAAATGTCAAATCAGATGCACAATGTTATCTTGAAAATCAGTAAATAGTGAAATGTCATTTGGTATATAAACAAAAAGGTGGTGAGTCTGGGTCCAACAGAGGGCGAGAGGTTGTGTTCAGCATGCAGCACAACCTCAGAGGAGTTCAAACAACGAGGTCAGATATCATGGGGGTGCTTTTCTCCATCTTCAAAATAATGCTTGGAGAGGAGGAGGGAGCCTTTTTTTCCCCTTGCCCATATGGACCAACTTCGAACAGTAACAGATATGCATGTTGAAAAGCCAGTGGTGTTTGCAGAGAACATTTAATCTACTGTGAACCAGTGCCAGTAACACTTTGTAGAGTTTAACTGAACTAATTCTGCCTCACAGAAACCTGGTTACAGCAGGATGAATATGTTAGTTTAAATGAATCAACACCCCCGAGTCACACTAACTGTCACATGGTGTGCTCAAAACACAGGTTGAGGAGGAGTAGCAGCAATCTTCCACTCCAGCTTATTAATTAATCATAGACCCAGACAGAGTTTTAATTCATTTGAAAGCCTGACTCTTCAAACCCTTTTTTTATTTGTTATTATCTATCATCCACCTGGCCCTTACTCAGAGTTTGTGTCTGATTTCTCAGATTTTTTATCTGATTTAGATCAGATTAAATAATAATGGTTGGTGATTTTAACATCCACATAGATGCAGAAAATGACAGCCTTAACACTGTATTTAATCTATTAGATTCACCTGGCTTCTCTCAAAATGTAAACGAGCTCAACCACCACTTTAATCATACTCTGGGTCTTGTCCTGACATATGGCATAGAAACTGAAGACTTAACAGTATTTCCTGAAAACCCCCTCCTGTCTGATCATTTCTTAATAACATTTACTTTACATTAATGGATTACACAGCAGTGGGAAATAAGTTTTATTATAGTTGAAGTCTTTCTGAAAGTGCTGTAACTACGTTTAAGGATATTATTCCTTTATTATTATGCTCTTCAGTGCCATGTGCCAACACAGTCCACAGCAGCTACCTAAACTCTGCTCCTAGCGAGGTCAATTATCGCGTCAGTAGTTTTACATCCTCAGTGCATACGACTGTGGTACCGTGGCTCCTCTGAAAAAAAAAAAGCCTCAAATCAGAAAGGCCTGGCTCTGTGGTATACCTCACAAATGCGCAGCTTAAAGCAGATAACCCGTAAGCTGGAGAGGATATGGCGTCTCACTAATTTAGAAGATCGTCATTTATACTGAAAAAAGAGTTTGTTGCTCTATTAAGTCTATTAAGCTGGGACATCTTACTTCATCACTAATGGAAAAAAATAAGAACCACAGGTTTCTTTTCAGCACTGTAGCCAGGTTGACAAAGTGACAGAGCTCTGTTGAGCCTAGTATTACTTTAACTTTAACTAGTAATGACTTCATGACTTCACAAATAAAAATTTAACCATTAGAGAAAAATTATTCATAACCATCTCAAAGCCATAGCTTTATGTTCAGCTGCTTTCAGCACTGCTCATATTTTTTGTTTAGACTCTTTCTCTCCGATTGATCTTCCTGAGTTAACTTCAAGAGTTACTTCCTCCAAACCATCAACATGTCTATTAGACTTCATTCCTACTAGACTGCTCAAAGAAGTCCTACCATTAATTGATGCTTCAATCTTAAATATGATGAATGATGATTATTGCATTTATTACTTCTAGGCTGGGCTACTGTAATTCATTACAATGTCCTAAAGCTCCTTGAAAAGCCTTCTGCTGATTCAAAATGTTGCAGCAAGAGATCTGACACGCTCTCTATTTTTAAGATTAGGCTTAAAACTTTCCTTTTTGATAAAGCTTATAGTTAGGGCTGTATCAGGTGACCCTGAACCATCCCTTAGTTATGTTGCAATAGGCCTAGGCTGCTGGGGACTTCCCATGGAGCGCTGAGTGTTCCTTTTCTTTTACCTTTTTATTTAACTCTGTTTATACCCCACTCTGCATTCAGTCACTAGTTATTACTAGTTATTACTCATTTCTGGCTCTCTTCCACACCATGTCTTTTGTCCTGTCTCTCTCCCCTCACTCTCAGCTGGTAGCAGCAGATGACTGCCCATCCCTGGGCCTGGTTCTTCCTGTTAAAAGGGAATTTTTTTCCTTCTCACTGTTGGCTAGTGCTTGCTCATAGGGGGTCATTTTGACTGTTGGGTTTTCTCTGTAATTATTGTGGGGTTTTAAAATGAAATGCACTTTGAGGTGACTGTTTATTGTGATTTGGTGCTATATAAATGAAACTGAATTGAACTGAACTGTGTTTATTTGAATTTCACTATATCCCATTGTAAAGTTCTCAGCATTGGTTCATTAAAGTCCCTCTTTTTGTTAATTACAGATCAGGTCAGCCAGTTCAGCAAGACTTCTACTCAGTCTAGCTCCCCATATGTGGCCATACACAGACACACATTCTCTGCTAAGATAAACTATAATTTCGTATCACTCAACACTTGATCTAACCATTTCCCTCTGTTGTTTGTCCTCCCATCATCACATAAGCCACAGTCATTTATCAGTCTGCCATGTGCTATGCCTCTTCAGAGGAAACTTAGATCTTATTTTGCTGCAACATATCCCTGCTGTACAGTGCATCTGTCACCACAGTGATTTTTCTGTCATCCCTACTCTCAGGCCCCCGTGGTCCACCAGGACTTCCAGGAGGGAGAGGTCTCCCAGGACCGCCTGGTCCACCAGGGCCCCCAGCACCAGCCAGTGCCCGCATCCCAGAACCAGACCACAGTAAGATCCTGCACTAATAAAAGACTTTGTATAGTCATTATGATACTGATTTCACTGCTAACAATTAAAGTACCCATTTATATTTATCCTAAATAAGAATCAGTTAACACTGTTAAAGAGCAAAGTCAGAAATCAGTTTAATAGCACAGATACTGTGTATAAAAATGATTTTTTTATTCTAAACTTTTTTCCACCTTGTCACTTAATTTGCTTAGGATTCATTAGGCCAACAGTTTGTCAGAGATTTTGCTGATAATGTAGCCACCTAGCCTCAAGTAAAGATGGGGACTGGGCCACAGCTGGCTGGTTAGCTTCTATTTAACTCCATAATCCCCAATTTATGTTTCATTTTTAATTCAACAGACCAAACCATCTCCCTCTCAAAGGATGTCAGCTGTAACTTGCTGTATATTCCATTTAAATGTGATTTCATTCCTTTTGTTTATAAAAAATGGTTCTGCTCTTCCACTTTGGTTCTGGTTATGGCTTTTCATACCCTTTTTTTATAGACCTAGATGTCCAAATGGTGAGTAGATCCATGTCAGACGTCACCACCTGCTCGCATGAAGTGGTGTCTTTGAGAGCCAAACCGGACAGTGTTACCCCATGTCCAAACAAAATCAGCTTGTATATGCATGCACATTTAAGCAGGATGACATAGATTTTAAAGACTTCCAGCTTGACTCTTCAAACTAATATTCACATGTCTATAGCAGCCTTACAAAAGAAACAAAGAGAATAGGAAACAGGCAAGATGACGTTAATCCTTTAACTGCTTCTTGCTCCTTGTTGTCTACCAGCCAAGTAGGCCAGAATCAAAGAGTGTTAAATGGATTCAGAGACAGAGAGATTGACACAGGCTTCACATGCTGGGATGAGAACCTGTCCACCCCTGATGTCACTCAACAACTTCCAGATGTAGGTCGGTCAGACAGCTGGGGGGTGGGGGGGGTGGGAGGGTGACAGACAGATGGGGGCCCACACGAGCTCTTCCAAGGTCAGCACACGGGTGGTTCTAATACATGGGTTCAGTGGTAAAAACAAAGTATGCAGCGTACACATTTGCAGGCTCTGGGTTCCTGTGTGGAGACACAGGTTTGTGGTTGGCATGATGATTTCCGAAACTATGGGTCATTTCTTTCACATCAAAGTAACAGTAGGGAACATAAGATGGGGGTTCTGTGCAGAGCTTCCTTTGGAAAACACTGGATTATTTGGCTTTTACATCTGCATCAGGATGTTGGAATTCCCGTTTGCAGGGCTGGAGAGGGTTCCCAAACCAGCAGCCAGTACGTAGTATTGAAGAGGAAGAACGTTTAAAAGTATGACTTCAGTGTTTGTTAGTGGTCGTGCACATTTTCACGTAGCGTCAAGCTACGGAGTTCAGTTTGTTGTAAGCAGGAAATGAAAGGAGTATCAAATACAGGAAAGCAGCCTTGATCTGGATGTTACCGCTGGTCTTGATTTGTTAGTGGTGCGCAATCTGGCAGCTGGAGGATATTTCTGGCTTCTCCTTCTCTACTTTCTCCCTGCATCTCCTGAAGCCTCGTGCTGTGATTGGATCTGTGTTTCGTGTCAGTATAAAATGACCCAGTGACCGCACTTTTCCTCTAACATTCACACATTCACCACCGTCTTCCACTAGCCCTTCCTCTTCATACACATGTGGTGTATGTCTAATCAGTGCTGTTGAACAGTGGATATGGAAAGTTTGTTGTTATGTCAAATCATTAAACTTTTGATGGCTATCAAACTATGATCTGTGGCTGACACAGTTTTTTAATACAGTCTTGTCTCTGGGTTTAGTTTATTTTACTGCTCTGCTGAAGTCATGAGATTCAGTTTGATTGTTTATTGGAATACACTGCCCTCTAGAGGTAAGGCTAATTTGTCACAGAGGAACTTAACTGTCCTGAGTGGAGCTTCAGAGCCAGCATTGAGAATGTGAGGTTTCTTTGTACAAACTATTCTCTGCAGTGCCTTGCTGGGTGCATGTTGTTGCATCAACAAGCAAAAGCAAAACATTGCAAACTGATCACGAAGTTTATGTTTCTTAATATGAAATATTTTGCCACAGGCTTCTTCACGCTATCTTCTTGAAGGAGCAATTTCTTATCTGGCTCATGCAAAATATGGCTCGTTCATCAAGCTTGGCCTACCAAATTAGCAGCCTAATCATAAACAGTCCCATCTGGAAATGTAACCAAAATATGATTTGTTTTGTGGAGCTCATTGGTGGGACAGAACAATGCAACTACTGCATGCGCACATCACAAATCTCCATTTGTACAATGAAATTGCACTAATTTCTCATGTGATGGTTCTGACTTTGCTGAGAGTTATTATAGCTAAACCTGTAACCAGAAATAGGGTAAATGATCTCAATTAGGTAGTTGATTATAACTAAGGCAAATCAATTAAGGCAATAATGCACACTTTATTTTAAGTTTGTTTAGATAGTGAAGCTACAAAATCAGATTTTTTTTTTTTGTGCATTAATCAGCTTATTTTCACTTTGCCAGAAGAGTAGCTTCTGCATTCCATTAAACACACACACACACATTTTGTTTCAATTCCAGATCGCGGAAAAGACCCCTTTTTCACCAACACCTTTCATGATTCTCGAGGGATACCTGTTCCAGGACCTCAGGGGCCTCCCGGGCCTACTGGTGAGCACTAAACAATCTCTTAACAGGTTTATTTCCGCCTGCACGCAGCATGTTTGTGTGTTTGGGAAACAGCTGCCCATATAAAACACAGTAGAGGTGCACTGTAAATAACACTTAGAAATAATATATATTTAATGCGAGTAACACTGTCAGATGTTGTTTTTTTAAACTATTATTCAGGTCCCCCAGGTCCTAAAGGCCCAGTAGGACCTCCTGGTCCACCAGGACAAAATGTAAGCTTGTTCACAGCACGGCAGTGCACTATAGTCACTAGTTTAGCTGTGTTAGAGTTGTTTTTGTACAAATTTATCTGTGTCATTTTCAATTTCCTTTCTGCCTCAAAACAGGGAAAACCTGGAGCGCCTGGAACGCAGGGCCCCGTGGGGCCAAAGGGAGAACGTGGGGAGAGAGTGAGTAAATTTTGGCTGAGATTATTGATTTATTGGGTGGAGACACAGTGCATGTTAATTACATTTCTGAAATTATAAGGCTTAGCTAAAAGACACATTTGTAGACATGTGAAGAGAAAACATTTAATGCAGTAAAAGACTCTATGCAGTCCTGTGAAAGGCCCACTCTTATTTACAACATTGCTTCAGTTCATTGACATTTATGAGCATTCATTTATGCACAGCTCTCTTAAGCTTTTCAATCAGGTTCATGTCTGGAGTTTGATTGGGCCATTGCAGCACCTTGATTCTTTTCTTTTTCAGCCATTCTGCTGTAGATTTGCTGCTCTCCTTTGGATCATTGTCATGTTGCACAAGCCAATTTTGGCCAAGCTATAGCTGTCAGAAAGATTCACATTTGACTCTCAAATACTTTGATATACAGAGGAGTTCAAGATTAACTCAATGACTGTAAGGTGCCCAGGTCCTGTGGCTGCAGAACAAGCCCAAATGTTCAGAGAAACTGAGCAAGTATGGCTTGTTTCCATCACTGTGCTTGACAGTTAGTATGATGTGTTTGTGCTGACATGCTGTGTTTGTTTTTTGCCAAATGTGGTGCTGTGCATTATGGGCAAACACCCCCATTTGGGTCTCATCTGTCCAAAGGACATTGTTCCAGAAATCTTGTGGTTTGTTCAGATGCAGCTTTGCAAACCTAAGCCCTGCTGCCATGTTCTCTTTAGAGAGAAGAGGCTTTCTCCTGGAAACCCTTCCAAACAAGCGATACTTATTCAGGCTTTTTTTAATTGTGCTGTCATGAACTTAAACATTGAACACATTAACTGAGGCCTGCAGAGATTCAGCTCTTTCTTTTCTCTGAGCATTGCACACTCTGACACCAAAATGAATTTGCTGGAATGTCTGCTCCTGAGACGATTGGCGGCTGTCTTCAATGTCTTCCACTTGTGAATAATCTTTCTCACTGAATGGACTTCAGATTGTTTAAAAATGGCCTTCCCAGATTGATGAGCAGCAACAATTACTGATGTCTTTCTTCTTTGGCATTGTGTTAACAAACACCTGAATGCCCCAGTGCTGCAAACTGCCCAAGCCTCTGCTTTAATAGAGGTGCTCACACTTGATGATAAGTTAATCAAGTGCATCTGATATGCAGCTCCTGGCTGCATCTTACTCTCTTAATTGCTATGAAAGCACAAAGGGTGTATGTAGATTTTTTTTTTTACACACTACTTCAACATTGGCCTAGTTTTTGTTAAATAAATAATGACACAGTATAATGATTATAATGAAAATGATATGATGATGATTTTTTTTATTATTATTATTATTATGCCCTGATACGTAAAACCTTAGGCATGAAAGATGGTGTACTTTCTTTTTCACATGACCAACATGTGGAAGAGAATTACAGAATCCATGAAAAAATAAACTGTACAACAACATTGAGTGGGTTTTTCTTTGTTTAACAACTTCCTGAGACATGCCTTTTGTTTTTCAGGGTCTTTCAGGTTACCCTGGAGAGAGGGGCTTGAGAGGCGAGCCGGTAAGCCGCCTCATGTGCGGAGGGGTGGAATATCAACACCCTGTCATATCTGGTTATTTTAGTATAAACTACATACACCAGCAGCACTGCAAACCACACTGACCAACAAAAATGCAATCACCGAGAGAATGAGCGCTTTCTTTTGATGTAAACTGCTGCATCACACCTATTTATTTTTTTTTTTGGAAACATTTCTTCATAGGGAGCACCAGGACCAAAAGGAGAACCAGGAGAGAAGGGCTTGCCGGTAAGATAGTAGCTGTTGGTAGTTCACAATTCACACAGTGACGCACAGCCTGATTTTAGTCAGGAGGTTTCAAAAGTTTTAATATTGGGCACAAAATGTCTGCCTAACCCTTACTTTTCTTTCACCTGTTTCTCATTTTACAAGAGCAATCTAAATGTAAGATATTTTTATTCATGTCATCATCTGTGCACTTTGTAGCCAACTTCTCAGTGTATGTTTTGATCTATTTGCAATCACCATACTTGTGGCGGTGATTGGCCACAAAGTGGTGATTCAACGGCATCTCTCTTTCTCTCAGGCTCAGACTTTTCTACCTGTTGATTGTCACAGAGTCTGTTTTACATTGTTGTTTGTGTTTGACTATATACAACTGTAGCTTTCGATCTGTGTGATTTTGTACATTAACGTGTTTTTGTTTGGTCCTCGGGGTGTGCTCTGGACTGCTGTCCTCTTGACCCTAAAGCTCCCTCTGCAAGCTGCTGTCCCCATGGCTACCTTTCACAGTCACCTTTTCAGCATCCGACTTTGGCATATACATATAAATATACAAAAACACCAGGAGAACAGCACAATCCAGTGATATCCTTTTAGAGGCAAAATTCTTAATTATTTCATATAAATTCAACAAACTGATTTCACTGACTTTCACATTTTTCAATGACTCACAGAGTAAATGTGTGAAATGTATATGCCAAATCACTCCATATGTGCTAGTGGTGGGTGGTGTTGGGTTTAGAGGTGTTGATGTGGTGTGAGTGGAGTGGATACAGCTATCCTCTTTTCTCCCACAATGCAATCTTGCATGAGTTTGTCCTAAAGTACTATACTGAATAAACTATTCACTTTTCTGGATGTGTTAATCAACTAAAAAAAAAAATCTAATGACTAATAACAGACTTAAGACAGAAAAAAGGCAAAGTAGATGTAAACTTTTAAAGAGTCTCTGTGAGGCTGTACTGGCGCCAACAGGATAATATGTTCGCTGATTTTAGGAGGTACAATATATTGATAGATTAAACTTTTGACCTGAATGTGGTGCAGGATGAAAAGTCAGATGATCAAGACTCATCCTGAGGGGACTGTGAAAACCTGTACCAAGTGTCATGGCAATTTAGCCATTAATTCTCAAGATGTTTCACTAAAATGACAAATGTTTGCCTCCGGCTGGTTCAGGAAATTCTCAAAGTATAATTCATCTTCTGGACAACATCAATGTCTGTAGAAAATTTCCTTTGTCCCAAAGCTGACATACTTCAGTCTGAATAACAGATGAAATTGTCATGCTGTTTGGTGTAACTTTGCCTTTTTTCTTTAAGCATAAAGTTGTAGAAATCAGAGCATTTCTTAGTGGGAGTCACTCACCTGTTCACCCAGATCATCAGCCATTCTCTGCATGCTCTCCTTTGTGAGGTTGACTCTTTTAACTGTCTCTGTATGCGTTACATTTCTTGTTCAACTACTTCTGTTATGTTTGAAGGTATGACTTGTGAAGTTGTTAGCTCATCCTTTAACATAAGACAGCAGATTTCACTGTAAATCTACTCTGGCTTCATTCTGTCATGTTGATGATGGGTTACTGTTGTGACCACAGTGCTAAGAATGAGCAAAAAATATTTGCCTGGCTGAACTGTTGCCCGACAAAAAGATGCAGATGGCATGATCAAATCCATATCCCGGAAGAGTGTTATGTCACCAGCATGAAGCAGATCTGTAATGTGCATGCTGATGCTGCCCAGTCCAGTCCAGCATGGCAGAGACTGACTACATACGGAAGCATGCTCCGAGAATGAGGGAGAAATACAGGGAATGGATAATGCCTGACAGTGCTGGTCAGAAATGTGGACTGTTTTAACCTTCTAACTGCTGGACTGTGTTGAGAAAAATGACTTGCATCTTGGCGAGCAGTTCTTTAGCTTGTGCTCCTTACCTTGACGGCTGTATCTATCTTCACAGGGGGACGGAATACATCAGATCAGAGAGGCGCTGAAGATCTTAGCCGAGAGGGTTTTAATCCTTGAGACTATGATCGGTATTCATGGTGAGTAGGAGGCCTGCGGCAGGGTCAGCTTTAGGCAGGGGTCAAAGGTGGGTGGCTCAAACTCCCACTCTACCTCACTGCTGAGGCAGGGGGTGGAAACAGTCACGAGCAGCTCCAGGACTCAGGCTCGTGTTTCCACACCCTCACACAGTCCCCCCTGTCACTGCTCTCTGATAGGACATTAGCTTGCAGATGTTCCACAACTTGCAGGCAGACCTTGAGGTTCTGACTCGCAGGGTGACACTGCTGGAGGCTATCATCTGGCCAGGTAACATCCTCACCCACAGAACTGCCGGCCCCCACTTACTTTCTTGACAAGATCTAAAATGTTAGAAGCAAAAAAATTCTGATAACCAGTAACTGAACTACTAAATGTTGTTGTAGATGTATTTTTAAAAATGTAATCTTTTGGATGAGCTGTTTTGGTACTATGACAGATGTGATCCAATATTCTTCTACCAAGGTTTTATTTGTAGATGTTTGTATTTGTGCATTTTTCCACCCTCTTCTCAGTCATCTGAGCTTGGCTCAGTTTGAGAAACAACATTCCCTACTTCTGAGCACCAAGTAGGATTCAGCAAAATTAGAATCAATATGATAAAAATAAGTGTTTACTTGTGTGGTTGCTGATGTTGCCAATACTGTCGATCCAATCTGACCATATCACACAGCCTTGATGAAGCAAAATAGCTGAACTTTGACTCCATTTTAGTTTAACTACCTCAGATTACTTTTGTTTTTTTAACTCATAATTTTTATTCAGCAGCTTCAGCTTTTTAAATAACAATAGAAATATTTACCTAATATCACAGAATTGTCAGCTTGTTTCTTAGTGGAGTGGACAGACTCAGAGTGCTGCACTCCGGCAATGAAATATTGATGTGTATTAGCATAGCCAGTGTTGCTACAATGATCAGTCAATAAAATTACTGGTTAAATTATAGAAAATAATTTTTCATGTCATTTAGCATGAAAATGTTTCAAACTGTCCAATGTGATGACTTGGCGTTCTTTATTTTCTAAAATTGCTTCATCTTTTGGACTGATTCTGAACAATCAATAAGCCAATCAGCTTATAAGAAAGCAAAAAAAACAAAAACAAAAAACCCAAAACAAAGAAAGACAAAACAAACGTTATTAGTCAGATGCACCTCGCCTAAACTAAGTTGGGTAGTTCATACATTTAACATGAGAGCCCAGTCGAAATAAGAATCCATTTATAGCTTTGGATTAGGACTTCACAAACTGATGGAGAGGGAAGCCCCGTTCCAACTGCTGTCTTTCTTCAACAGAGCCTGATCTAGGGTCTGGGGATGGACCGTTTGGCACATCCTCCACTAGTTTCTACAGAGATAAGCGATCAGGTTCACTTCCACATCGACTTGGTTCTCCTCTGTCCTCCAACACCAAGGTTCCAGGAAAGTAGCCACTCCCTGGCTCACCCTGAGGATCACAGGCGGGGTTGACTTCCCCTCCTATAAGTCTCATCGGCACTCAACACAATTAGACGGTAACTGACACCCTCTCTGGGCTGTACCATCTAATTTAGGATGGGGGACACCTCAGGGAAACTTCACTGGTACTCGACAATACCCTGTTTCATCAGGAACCTGAGAACTAGTTTGAACCCCATCCATCGCCATAACCAAACAATTTACCTTTACACAACACTTCCAGCTGCTCTTTCTGTTTTTCATTTGTTTGGCTACAGACCCCAAGCCTCACAATTAGGATGATTAAAAAAAAAAAAAAAAAATCAGAATCTTCTGTGGTGCTCCTCAAGCTACAAACAGTCCTGGACAATAAGGGTCATTTAGAGTAATCAAGTGAAAGAGAAGTCAGATGTGAGAAAAGAGACTGGATTTGAATTTCTGTTGTTTTCACAATATAATTGCAACCTAAACAGAATTCATTATTTAAGCAGATGGAGCATGTACAGTTTGCGGGGCACAATTACACAAACAAAACTCCTCCTATAGTATGAATTTTCTTATACTTCTATCATATTGTTTAACTCAATGTTATGTAGTGCACTAAAAAGTTTAAGTGATCTGTCCACTAACTAAGATAAGTGTTGATAATGGTGATTTGTACTGATAAAGCATTTTGACATTTAATCTGGGCAAAAATGCACAAACATTTGCATCTTGGTTTAGCTGCAGAGAAGCAGAAACAGTCATAAATGATATAAATTATGCTGCAATCTGGAAACATGTTGAAAGGAAAACAAACCTGACTGACCTTATGCTTTTTAGCGCGCGCGCACACACACACACACACACACACACACACACACACACACACACACACACACACACACACACACACACACACACACACACAGAGGAAATGGCAAAACTGTTACTTTAACTTGAACATATTTTTACCACTGTTGTGCTGGTAAACTGCTTAAACTTCTATGATGAAAAGACTTTTTTTTTTTTCTCCATCCTGCATTTATTGTGAAACTATTTAAAATGAACTGTACTTTATTTTGTATGCTGTTGTGTAACCATTTCATATTTTTAACTTTGTTTCTTGCATATGTGTTACTGTGTTAATATAATCCTGTCTAGATGATTGGTGTAATAAAATAATGTCCACTGTTTTTTTTTTTTTGTTTGTTTGTATTACATGACACCTCTTTTCATTTGTGCTGGGACAGTATTCATTAAACACTTTTATAAATTAAATAAATGACATCCACTCTCTCCGACGTACATTTATATTTGCGCACACAGAAGGTCAAAGAGTGAAGTCTGCATCTACACTCACAGCTCTAATTCTGATCATTAAAATTGTTTTTCAAGTAACCCACAGGGAAAATACTGAAGCTCAGCAAAACCCAAGCATAACTTCTGTCCAGATAAAGACTCATCAGGGAGGTGGCCTAGGTGTTTTGTGGTGGCAGTGGGCTCTTTCCCTTAGATACCACCACTGCTTGTTCTCCAATGTTGTCTTCAATAAGCAGGGAGATGGCGCCATCTAGCTGTTTTGATGCTGCTAGAGCCACTACAGCTTTCTCTGTGGGGAAGCCCATCTTCTGCAGCTGCTGAAGTCTGAGAGGAAACTTTGTGTAAGAAAATACGGTACTATGCAAACATCTCAAGCCAGCCCTCATTTCTGTATATTTTGCTAGGAAAATGAGAAACAGGTGCAGTGATTAATTAACATGTGCAAACATACATGTGCATAGAGTATATAAGGCAAAACCAGAGTTTGTACAAGAGTTTGTAGTTTGAAAGTCAATATTTGGTATGACCACCTTTATTCTTCCGTATAACCTGAACTCTCTTAGGAAGTGTTCCTTTAACTAATTTTCAGGAATAGTTCTCCAGGCTTCTTGAAGGACACTCAAAGTTCTACTTTGGATGTTGTTCGGTTCTCTGTATGGAGGAGGTCATCTCTCCCGACCTCCTCCATACATACTGGAAACAATTTGAACCAAAAATTTCTAATTTGGATTCATCACTCCACAAGACCAGTTGCCACTGATTTTCAGTCCAGTTTTTGTGTAATTTGGCATAACTCAGCCTTTTCTCCCAGTTTCCCTTCCTTAAGAATGGCTTTTTGACAGCCACCATTTCACTGAGACCATTTCTTATGAGGCTTCACTGAGCAGCAGATGGATCAACTGAAGGGTCAGATGGTATCTCTCAGGTCCTGTGCCAGATCTTGGCAGGATTTTTTTCCTTTTTCTTAAGGACATGACTGTCAGATAATGTTCATCTGCTGTAGATAGTGTTTAAGGCATACCACTACTTCTTTTGTCCTCCACTTGTCCAGTTTCCTCAGATTTTTTAAGCACATACTGCTTGTCCTGCTAGACCTCGGTGCAGCATTCGATACTGTTGACCATATTTTATTACAGAGATTAAAGCATGCCTTAGGTATTAAAGGTACTGTGCTGCAGTGGTTTGAATTATATTAATCTAACAGACTCCAGTTTGTTCATGTAAATGTGGAGTCCAGTTCTATTTACATTATACATGCTTCGCTTAGGCAGTATTATTAGAAAGCATTGCATACATTTTCATTGTTATGCAGATGATACCCAGCTTTATCTATCCATGAAGCCAGAGGATACACAGCAATTAGTTAAACTGCAGGAATGTCTTAAAGACATAAAGGCCTGGATGACCTCTAATTTACTGCTTCTAAATTCAGATAAAACTGACATTTTGTACTCAGCCTTGAAAAATCTTAGAAACATGGTGTCTCAGCATGTAGATAAAAGGGAGTTTTTGCTTCCCACTGTCACCAAGTGCTTGCTCATACGGGGTCATCTGATAGTTGGAGTTTTCTCTGTATTATTGTAGGGTCTTTACCTTACAATATAAAGCACCTTGAGGCTGTTGTTGTGATTTAGCACTACATAAATAAAATTAAATCTAAAAAAAATTGTGTTTTTGTGACAGACTGTTAGTAAAAAGTGCCTAAATATATCATTTTAAATCAGTTATTTACTAAGTTGTCTGTTACATGTAGACAAAACTGGTTCATCCCTTTTATATGCTTGAATAGTTCCTAGGTCAGTGTTAACTGGCATATAAGAAACCCAAAAAAAAAAAAAATGTGGACTGGACTGAAAATGAGGGAACAAGCAGCCAATGTCCAAAGAAAAACTTTGAAATACCTTCAGAAAGCACAGAGAACCACTTCAGAACCAGTTTAAAAAATTACAAGAAAGTCTGTAAGCAAAATATAAAGAAATGAGGGAATACACAGTACTCTGAGTAAAATAAGCAGCATTAGGTTATATATATATATATATATATATATATATATATATATATATATATATATATATATGCACACTGACAGAAAATTCAAGATATTAACTTATAACTAACCGCAGAGAGGAAACTGATGATTTAGGAACCTCCACTTTTGGATCAGGCTCATCAGGAGCATCCTGTAATGAGGCCAGTATCCCTGCCCTTAGCATCTCCTCCTCCAGCACCTCTGCCTCAGCAATTGCAGTAGACTCCTCCATTATCCAGGCAGGCAATGGTTCAATCCATGAATGGTGGTTTGAAACAGAGGGTTGGTTCACTGGGACAGCAGCTGACTGATCTACAGGCATCGTCTGAGAAATTGGTCTAGATCTGTGACAACACACGGGGTTAAAATGATTAAATCATCTGCCAAAATGCATGCAGGTTGGAACCATGAATATTCAATGAGACTTCTGATGTGAATGAACTGAGTCACACCTGTGTGAGGTAGCATAGGTGGGCAACCTTAATCTGGCTGAGGTCGAAACATACATCCAGTCAGGAATAAAATCCAAGACACTGGCCTCCTCCAGCTCCTGTAACATCCCGATAAAGGGCTGACGATCTGAGAGATACATTAAGTATTATATATATAAACACTTGTAAACATGGAAATAAATATCAAAGATTTAATCTGCTTAAACCCTGAGAAAAAAAAACTTTCCCCAACATCACAATAAGACCTGAAAAAAAAAAAATGTAATTAGTTTCTTACACCTCCGCTCCACTTCAGGTTTGAAGTAGGTATGGTGTGAATTGGGTGATGTGATATCAGTTTTTATATACTAATAAGAGTGATAAGATTCAAGATTCAAAACTTTATTGCCATCTCTACATGTCGATAGGAATTCGTCTCAGTTAAGACCTACGCATTGCTAAGAACACTCACACAATGTGATACAATAAGAATTTAAGCTATAAAACAGAATACAAACATAAATGATAACATAAAAAGTCCTGAAGACAATTGTCCGAATTTTCTTTAGTTCTTATATAAAAATGTTATGAACCCAAATGTGTTCAACAAAACTAAGAGAAAAGTGAGCCAATAGTGAAGGTCTTAATGGGTCAAAATGAGCGAAAAGCCAAGTAAAATTAAATTGTTCCTCTATATGCCACTATATTGCTTTTGGTGTCAAATGACTGTAGAAACAGGGTAGGATACAGTTGTGCCCGATGCATATTGCACAGAAGTGAAGTAGAGCAGGTGTCCCGGGCAGCAGCAGCAGACCAATCAGAAGAAGAAGCCAGGGGAGAAACCAGACTGGCAGACATCTCAGCAGCCTCCTCTGTGTCACCTGTCGACACTGTGCTGTAAACAGAGCGAGCTGGATGGCAGAGAAGCCATAGATCCGACTTGCTTCACCCCCACCAACAAAGAGGAGCAGTGTGTAAAGAAAAGGTAGCATGATTACTGTCAGAATGGAGAGGAGAAGTAAGGCGACTGTCCCCCAGCGACGCTCCTGACAGGGTCCAAACAGGAGCAGCAGAGCAACGCTGACCAGCAGAGAGGGCAGCTCATCATGACTGAGAGCGTACAGAAATACATCTAAGGAGGAGAAGAAATCTCTCATATATGGTTCGAGTTCAACAATTCGTGACGAAAAGATCTAAATTCAAACAGTTACCTGTGAACCTCGGGAAGTCTCCTCCTGGACCAACACTGAGACTTGCCTGGATGCTCCCAGCATACATCAGCAGCATGAGTGTTATTAATAAAGAGGTTCCCAGGCAGAATCCAGGCCGATCTGATCCAAACCAGAACCACACCGACGACATACAGTCCAGCATATTTATTATCTAAGACCAGCTGCAGTTTCTCTACTCACGTTTCCTTTGGTGGCATAAACCTGGTAAACAAACATCTGCTGGTTTGCATAACATGAGCAGTGGCCTGTGACATTAAACTGAACTCAGTATAGTTCTCACAATATTAAGACAGCCCGTGAAAGATCCATCAAAACTGAGGATACTGCCTGCAGGAACTCCAACAAAGTGCTGAAATATCATGAACTACGGCAACCTGCGAGTTCACCTGATGCTATCTAAAACAGCCATGTCCTCAAAGCGAATGTGATAAATATTTTTAGGGGTTTAAAAAGAATCATCAAAGCGTAACTAAGAAATACTTTCAGTAAAAACAAATCTTCCTAAGTGAGAGCAAACTTCCGCATTACGTCTTCTTCTTCAAGTAAAACAGTGGTAGAAAGACGTATTACCCCACCTACAGGCAAGCCAGATTATTTCGTGTCCTCAGCATAACACCTGTTTTTTTATTTAAAACATTTTTATAAAAAATATTTATTATATATCCCAATTCTTCTGATTTTCGTATACACCACCCCCCTGCGATGTTTGTGTTTGTTTCACGTGTCACATACGTCGCCCATACGTATTTAATAATAAAGTTTAGAGTTGATTCCAATAACAGCTCACTTATCTGTGTTGGGAATAACTGAATAATTAACAGCGTCTGTTGTGTCAACTGTCTCGCTTTGGAGACGCACATCATGGATTCCATCAACCTGCAGATATGTAATAAACTCAAACATCTGGATGGAAACACAGTTTCCATTGCTGTCAACATTTTGTCAGACAAGGATTCAGCAGCCCTGACCGGCGAATCTCGTTATTAACGCGTGATTTAGACTTCTGCTGTGAATCTCTGCAGAGTTTACCGGGAGATTTATGCTTCACAAATCTCTCTAAACCTGCGGCCTAGTTTCTTCCCTGGGTCTTTGTACAGCCTACGACATGGCCACCCTAGTGCCCAAAAGTGATCGTCTGCCAAAATGGGATTTCCGGTGTTTGTCTGGGGGTACCTACTTTGGTACGACACGGTATCTGCCAAAAAATGATTGGCTGTATTTAAACTGTTGTAAATTACTTTTTGGCCAATAATATGTCAAACATATTTCTCATTAATGATATCAAGTCATTTTGAGCCAGAAACAACATTCCTGTCACAAGGCAGAATCCGCAATCAGTTTTTGATAAAGTGACTTGTTTATATTCTTAATTTATCTGGTAAAATCTGTAGTTTGCATTAAATAGGTCTTTTTAAAGAGAGATTTGGCCAAGAGGGCCGCAGAAAATGAAACAAGTGTAGCATTACAGCTCTATAAAGATATTTTAAGCGGCCAAAAAGGACTAGATTGATTATAATGTAGAAAAAAAAAAACAGAAATACTGGCAGACAGTATTTCTGTCTGCCAGTATTTCTGGTTTTTTTTGTGCGGAAAGTGTTCCCTCTAAGGCAGAAGGGAAGCATAAGGAACACACACATTACACACATTACACACAAACACACATTAAGAAAGCCCTCAAAACATGCAGTTACCCCAACTGGGCCTTCATCAAATCAGCTAAGATGCACAGGAATGAAGGCCAAACACAAACTACAGAGAATGGGAAGGACAAGAGGAACAACATTGTCATCCCATATGTGTCAGGCTTGTCAGAGAAACTCAGAAGAATTTTCTCCAAGCATGACATCTCAGTATACTTCAAACCAAGTCACACCCTAAGACAAAAACTGGTTCATCCCAAGGACAAACCCGCCAAACACAAGATCAGCGATGTAGTGTATGCTGTTCAGTGCAGTGAAGAGTGCTCGGACCTCTACATTGGTGAAACCGAACAGCCTCTTCACAAACGAATGGCACAACATAGAAGAGCCACCTCGACAGGACAAGATTCAGCAGTACATCTGCATCTGAAGGAAAAAGGGCACTTTTTTGAGGATGCCAATGTCCACATTTTGGACAGGGAAAACAGATGGTTTGAAAGAGGAGTGAAAGAAGCCATCTATGTCCACTGTGAACAACCATCATTGAACAGAGGAGGTGGATTACGTCACCAACTTTCCCCCGCTTACAGTGCTGTCCTGAGCTCCCTTCCCAGACGTCTCAACCCCCATTCACACCTTTGTTCCAGTGACCTCAATAGGCCACAGGAAACAATGGAGCGGAGTCCTAAATTGGTTTCAACTGAAACCACTGATTAAATATGACCCACGCCCCCTTCACACCTGGGCACATGTGTTCAAGCACATGATCAATAGAGGGTCATAACCACCTCCAGGGGACTACGCCCACAGGGGTTTAAATACCTGGGTCTCTCCACCATTTGGTTGAGAACTGAAGAAGCCTTTCGGATGAGAGGTGAAACGTCTTCAAGAAACAAAAAGAAGTCCAGTCGCCTTTTTCAAGCTCCAGAGACCAGACAGTCCACACTTTTTGTAGATGTGAAAGCATACACTATGTGGCTGTTACTGTAGCAAAATCATTTGAAAATGTACTTGTAGAATTGTGCATCTCATTCCGTGTGTGCCCGATCAGATTTGTAAACGTAATTTTTCCGCTTCAGAAACAGCCCGGCCACCATAGACACAGACCGTGTCGCATTATCTCGCGAGAGTTCGCGGTTGCCGCGGAGAGAAGTGAGCTTCTGCAGCCGTCCATTCGTCTCGTACAGGCACACTAAAATGGCGTCTGCTTCGGGTGAGTGAACAATTGTGATAATGATTGACTTTTTAAGTGAATTATGTTATTTATTGCAACATTGAATTGGACGGATGTACCTTAATTGTGGTTATGTTTGCGTAGTTAGTCTCTTTAGCTTGTATTTCATCGAATAACATTAACCCAACTGGCGCCACGTCCAAGGCCTAAGCGGGTTAGCTTGTCGAGTCATTGCGGTATTTTCTCCGGATGTGTCTTCTTATTTGTGCACACTGGGTTTTACTGCATATTAGCAGTTTAAACAAGTGTTAATCTACCGTGTGCGTAGATGCCTGTGTGGTTTCGTTAGCTGTGAAGTACCGTGTAAGTTTAATGGACGGCTTAGTTAGCTCGGTTTTGAACGGCGACATAACAACGGGCCTGTGTAATGTGCGGCTCGCGTGCTGAGGTATGATATTTAAATGGGATTGACCGGCGTTTAACTTTTTTCTTTTACAGATTACAGCTCCTACAACCAGACCAGTGCTCAGCAGGGGTAAGACTCCTCTATTACTTTATTGAAGTAGTTTAGAGATTTTTAAGCATCTGAGTTTATGACCTTCCTCTGTTGAGGAAGGAAACAAAGCAGATGTGATGTTGGATGCGAATATAAACCTTTATATTTAAAATAAATATGCAAACATGGATGACTTTGGTGGTTGTGTAAGCTTCTCTAAATTGTACTCAACCCTTTCTAGGTTAAAACACCGTTATTAAAAAATGCACAGCTTTTTTTTTTTTTTTTTTTTTTTTTTTTTGTTCAGGCCATACCTGTTTTCTTCTGATCCAAAACCTTTGAACTTTTGATCTGTGTTTTCACAGGTATGCTTCCTATGCTGCCCAGCCCTCGCAGAGTTATGGACAGTCTGCACAGGTACCAATTTTTTTTTTTTTTTTTTTTAATTTACTTATTTATTGTCGTTTTAAATTATTGATGTAATTTATAGAGAGATAAATCAAAGCATGCTTTGTTCATAAAGCGTTTAAGGGTAGGGAGAACTGTGGTGGTTAATTAGGTTTAATGATAACAGTCATGTTGGTGTGAGTAGCATGGGTGAAACTAGAAGAGCACTTAGTAAAGTGCATACCTCACCTGGTAAAGAATCCTTTTACAAAATCTTGGTTTCAGATCATTATCTGGATCGTCACCAAAATGTAATCAATTGTTCCTTGTACCACCCCCAAGAACTCTAGAAATTTTCATCAAAATCTGTTCATAATTTTCCAAGGTAACCGAAAACAACCTCCCTCCACCTGTTGGTGGGCGAGATAATAATGCTTAAATGAGGTGTATTGTACCTAATGGCTGCTGCATGTTTCCTTTCAGCAAAGCTATGGCCAGCAGAATTATGGATCATATGCCCAACCTGCTGCCGCTGCTGCTGATAGCAGTTACAGTCAGACCACACCTGCAGCTGGAGGCTACCCGCAACAGCAGCAACAGTACGGATCCGGATCATACGGTCAACCAGCATCAGGTCAGTAATTTTAAATTAGGCCATTATTAACATTTTAATTTTGACTATTTGGAATTACATGGCAAAGATTAATAGCAAGTATTGATTCCTGAACAGTTAACATGAATGAATGTAGAAAGACACATCTGTCTGGGAAGTATTTAATTGTAAGCTATAATATTAGGTGTAATTTTTATTCTTATGTTTGTTATAAAACAAAATATTTTTGTGCCTTTATGTCTCTTCTGCAGCTGGCTATCCTGCTGCCCAGTCTGCTACTCACAGCTATTCACAGTCAGCCCAGGGTTATGGAGCCAGTGGCTATGACAGTACTCCTGCTGCTGCTGCTCCAGCTGCCTCCCAGTCTTATGGCTCTCAGCCAGGGTACACAGCTCAGTCTGCCTACCC
Organism: Archocentrus centrarchus; assembly: GCF_007364275.1. Classification (NCBI taxonomy): domain Eukaryota; kingdom Metazoa; phylum Chordata; class Actinopteri; order Cichliformes; family Cichlidae; genus Archocentrus; species Archocentrus centrarchus. The sequence goes on along the minus strand of NC_044354.1, from coordinate 14,113,588 downwards.
TGGTTATGGCCAACAGGCTGCTCCCACTGCACCTCAGAGGTATGGACCTCTCATCTAACAGCAAAATAACACATGAATTCCAGAAGATCGTTCTCATTGGTTTACGTATTTTCTGCCTGTGATTTGTCTCCATCAGTTACAATGCTAACAGTCAGCCAGCTGCTTATAACCAGAATAGCTACTCCCAGCCAGCAGCATATGGTCAGCAACAGCCTGGTTACCAGGGCCAGCAGGCGAGTTACAACCAGCAACAGGGCTACCAACAGCAGACCCAGGCACAGCAACAGGCTCCTCCTGCTTACCCTCCTCAGGCTGGTGGGTCGTATGGGCAGCCTCCAGCCAACCAGTACAGCCAGCAAGGTGGACCACCCAGTTACAACCAGTCAGGCCATTACAGTAAGCTTTACTTTCCTCCTGCTTAAACTGCTGTTTTCTAAGCTAAACAAATCTGTTTAATGCCACTGTGATCATTCTGTGATGATGCCATGTTTTGACATATTTGTTCATCTTTTGTAGGTAATTACAGACAGGATGGGCAGGGTGGTGGTTCTGGTTATCCAGGCTCTGAGCCTACGAGGTACCCTGGGGTAGGGGAGAACAGGGGCCCTGGGAGGGACGGCTTTGACCGAGGTGGAATGATGCACCGTGGGCGTGGAGGCATGGGGCGTGGCATGGGGTAAGTGTCTTTCTTAAGCACTTAATCTCTTGTTAATTGAGTCTTTGCAGGTGCTGTTGCCACTTGGGGCAGAGCTGAGACAAGTCCTGCTGGCACATTAGAATAATACAATGAAACATAACAGCAGTTTTTGTAATCTATTATCTCGTGTTGAGGGAATTTATTAGCGTTTGAAGATTCTTCATCAGCAATCAGTTCTAATGCATTATATGAGATACTTGTAATTCCTGAGACCTGCAGTGCTGACATCAGTTGTTAAAATTCAAATGTAATTTGTCTCAGCCCTGCCTCTCTCTTGGCCAAAGGTAAGAAAAAAATTGTCCCTATTTTTTTATCTTGATCATAGACCTGTGCATAAAAAATTAGGTTGGACAGCTTATATCATTTGATTACTGGTCAGTATCAAAAGTATAGGATAGGATAACTTAGAAGTTGCAGATTTCAGTTGGTTAGGGAACATAGTAAAATCTCTGTAAGAATTTTGACATAAATACATATAAAAAAAAATAAATATTAAACTACTTCCTTTAAGAAGGTTCACACCAGTTCAGTTTCTCAGCATGCTGAATTATTCTCTGTAGGTAACAGAAATAATACAGTTGCATAGATTTGGGTTTTTGGGTGTCATGATGCTGGAGTCTAGTCCTATAAGATCATATAACACGACAGGTGTTTTAACAAGTGTATAAATGGACATTGGGCTCATGTAGCACATTCAGTTCAATTTCATTCGCACTTTTATGTTTACTAGAGTGCAATATTTGGTCAGTACATTTTCTCTAAGTTTTTTTTTCCTTTTTCCTTTTTTGCCAATTCATTGGTGTTTTTCAGTGTTATTGGTTTCTCGAGAGCTATCAGTGACAATAAGTATTTCCCCATTTCTTTGGGTTGAGAAAGTAATCCCAATAAAGAAAAAATAGCACTATTAACTTTACACATGTAAATTTTTTTTTTTTTTTTAAAACCATCAAAAGTAAATAACTACAATGAGAGAAAGTAAATTAAGCAGTTTCCTTAAGAATTTCAGTAATTTTTGGTTTGCTGCTCTGACATTATTCCTAAAAGTAATTTCTCACTTGATGCCATCTGTTGTGCCAAAAAAAAAAAATCTTTAAAGTTTTTTTTTTTTAAATGGTCGGCATTTTTAATAAGCATTCAAACACTAAGTAATAAGAAATGTAATCCTACATTAAGGGCAAAACACACTGAGGGAAATTTTTACTCAAAATCCTGGTTAATTTTCTCATACATACTGTTGCTTTCCAGCTATGTACTGGTGTACTTGTGGTGTCTTTGACAAAGTTGGAGGAAAGAAAAATGTAGGTGTAGTGGTTTTTGACATTGAAGACATGGGACAACACAGGGCTTATTGATGGTGTACACAGACCCACCTGTTCTCAACAATATCTTTAGATTTCTCAAGGAATTGAGTTAGTGTGGATGCCTTCAGTCCATGGATTTTAGGTGCAATATACTTGTTTTAAGGGTCTTGTGAAAATGTGTGTTTCTCATGATAAGGAAATTGGAACTTAATCGAGGTCCTGGACACATTTTTCTCTGGTACTTTCATTTAATAGACAAGAAAATTGTCTTACTACAGATTGCACATTGGAACAGGTTGTTAATGGTGCAGATGTGATTTTTAACAAATTAAAATGGTTACAGACACATTTTAAGGTCATCAGAGGTTGTACTGCACATTTGTTCTGGTTTAGATGGTATGTTTTAAAGGTTTAAAAAGACTTTAAAATTCAGAAAAACCTAACCTTTTTAAATCAACATTGATTTTATCAAGTATCACAGCAGCAGCCATTAATGTGAATACTGGTGATATGGCAGGTATTTACTTTTTGTTTTGGGAAGACTCCTGTCCAAAGCTTGGATGATCAGTTTTGTGTCAGAAATGCCACGTGCATCATCAGGTATTTATTTCAGGTGTCCCATTTTAAGGTATGTTTAGTTTTTTTTGTTTGTTTTTTTTTCATGGTTATCTTTCAGTGGCAGTTTTTTTTTTTTTTTTTTTTTTTTTTTTTTTTCCTCCTTTCTATCTTTTAAGAAAAAGAGGGTTCTGCATGACATCAATTCTGGTTTTTGGTGGAGCAAATGCACATACACAAACACTTTCAGTATTTCAGCAAATCTCATACCAAGACCACACTTCAAAGTAAGGATGTAGTATAACCAAAGTAGTTCTCGGTAAGAAAACATAAATAGAATTACAGTCCTCACTGTATTTATTTTAGTCAGTGTAGCATGTTTTTATATTTAAATTTCAAGGTTAGCTTAGTTTTAGCTTTGCACAGGTATATTTATGTATTCTGGGGGAGGTGGGGAGTTGTCATTCTGAAATGTTTTTTAAATTGTTTTTGTGGTTTGGAATACAACTGTTTGATCACTTTCTTTTGAGCACTTTTTAACATGCTTTGTCACATTTATACCGTACAGGTAACAGTGAGACCCATTTAAAAGCATCTTTTCTCTAAAAAGTATCTGTACTCAGTACAGAGGCGCCAGCTTAAGCAGCAGAAGGAGCTTTAACAAAGATTCAAGGTCTGCCATTTGTTTCAAGAACTGAGGATGGTGGTTTTTATGAGCATGATGGGTTCTTTAAGTGACCAAGTCTGTGTTTTAATTTCCCTTGGTAAACACTGTTTTAAGGCGTTTAAAAAAAAAAAAAAATGGCATTTTGTTTGGAATCATGTATAATTGTATTTGTTTTTATTACCTGGTGAATGTGATCACCTGGCATCCTTGTGAAATTTCAGATGCATTGTGTATTTTACAACTTTGTATATCTGATTCTGCTGTAACTTAGAAGTAATGTTAGTACAGTCGTAGTTTGTTTCTGGGTAAAAACTGTATTCTATCAATGCATCTGAAATCTTTTCTACATGTGTACGAATGTTTCAGCTTTGTCACATTTTAAATGCCAGTGAAAATATGTTAGTCATTAATATTTTTCATTTGTATCCACTACTGAAAACTGTTTCTGAAGTTGTATTCAGCTAACTACAGAATGGCACATAATTCATAAACTAATCCCTTCAATTAGATTGTGTATTTCTGATTTTGGGGAGTTTTATTTTGTAAAAGTTGCTGTACGGCTAGTTAGAATGTTTTGATTACTCCCTCAATCAAGCCACTTTGCTCGAGCCATGGAAGTGGCTGTAAAAGGGAAATCGCCTTCATATCTCCATTTATTCCCCCTAGCAGCGCTGGAGACAGAGGTGGCTTCAGTAAGCCTGGTGGTAAGTTAACGAGTATTACACTGGTTAGTCCTTTCAAAGACTTAAAACTTTTTGAGCAAATATACCTCGAGTATTGATGTGACATACTTTGTGGTACTCAAAATTTATTTACACAAACATCTGAAAATATTGGATTTTTTTTTTTTTTTCCCCCCAATGCCTGAGACCATTTTCTCTGGGGTACTGTATAATTCAGTCACTGCTTATGGTTTGAAAATGAGTACTCAAAAGGTTAATGACAAATTTTCACTCAAATGCGTCTGTTACTGCTTTAAGAAATCTGAGCAGAATTCATGGGTTTTTGAGGATTTGCTACTGGTCTTAGAGGCTTTTCAAATGACACAATTATTTGCCAAAGGGTCTGAGGTGTCCTATTTTCAATTCAGTATATCACTTGTGGGAATTGTGTGTACCATAAGGTGCTATTTACAACTTTTCCCAATATTGCTGATGCGTCTATAAGGGAGTGTCTGGATTATGTTTTGTAGTATTCTTTAGGTGGAGTTTACTAAACGTGAGTTCTCTACACTGACTTTTCTCAATCTGTTTCTGTCCCCCTCAACTGATGGACTACAGGACCTATGGGCGAGAGCGAGCGTGACATGGGTGAGTCTAACAAAAACTTTTTTTGAAGTTCTTTATTGGCAGTTCATACACTTCTTTTTTTTTTTTTAGAAAGTGTGTTCATGTTTGTTTTTTTTAAATTTGATGTTTCTGGATTTCTGGTAGGACGCCCGGAAGAACAGGATGACTCTGAGAACAGCACAATTTACATCACAGGGTTGACTGAGAAGGCTAACCTGGAGGAAATGGCTGAATTTTTCAAACACGTTGGCCCAATTAGAGTAAGAATACTTGAGTCTAAATGTAGGTGCAAACACACCTAACTTGCAATAAACTAAACTTTCTTCTTTTTTCCCCTCTGCACATCAAGATTAACCGCAGACTTGGCCAGCCTGCTATTAACATATACACAGACAAGGACAGTGGAAAGCCAAAGGGGGATGCCACTCTGTCCTATGAGGAGCCCATTTGTGCCAAAGCAGCTGTGGAGCATTTTGATGGTATGTTTTACCAATCAAATATCAAACCTTTAAAAAAAAAAAAAAAAAATCTACTCAATGAGCAAAACTTGTAAATGCTTACAATGATTATTTTTTTTCTTTAATTTCTAGGTAAAGAATTCCAAGGCCGAAGACTTAAGGTGTCCATGGCACGCCGAAAACCCATGATGGGTGGAATGAGAGGTGGTATGCCAATGCGAGATGGCATGATGGGTCGTGGAGGTAGGTGTTCGCAGTATTTGGTGGTGGTGGTGGTGGTAGACTATTTAAATGCTATATTTGCTCTACTTGTGTAAACCTTAAGTAAAAGTAGTCTGGATTTAAATAAACTCACAGGTGCTGTGATCTTGTAATATCAGGTATGATGGGCCGCGGAGGAGACCGTGGTGGGTTTGTCCCACGAGGTGGTCCACGTGGTATGGGCAGAGGTGGACCAACAGGAGGCAACATGCAGCAGAGAGCCGGTGACTGGGAGTGTCCTAATCCGTATGTATTTCCATATTGTGCAGTGTCTTCTTGGATGCCATTTTTTTTTTTTTTTTTTTTTTTTTTTTTTTTTTTTGGTCTATCAAAACTTTTTTTAATTTCTATAATCTGTGCTTCCAGGGGTTGTGGCAATCAGAATTTTGCCTGGAGAATGGAGTGTAACCAGTGCAAAGCTCCCAAACCTGAAGGGTTGGGTGGTGGCCCTCCATTCCCTCATGGAGGTGACCGCGGCAGAGGTGGAATGGGAATGCGTGGTGGCAGAGGTATGGACCGTGGTGGGCCAGCAGGAGCTGGGGGCCCTGGAGGCCCTGGAGGTTTCCGTGGAGGCTGGGGCGGCGACCGAGGTGGATTCAGAGGACGCGGTGGAATGGATAGGGGAGGGTTCCGTGGGGCTGGACGTGGAGGACCACCAATGGACCGGATGGGTGGCAGAGGTGGAAGAGGAATGGGACCACCAGGTGGAAAGATGGATATGAGGTAGGGTTTAGGCTGTGTGAAATGGGAACTTAAATGCCTGTTTTATTACTCCAAGTAATTCTGTGACTGCCTTCTAACACTGAATGCAAATCTGGAACTGCAAACTGAAGTGTTTACTACTGTCCTTTCTGGTTTTGTTTATAGGGACCATCGCCAGGAGCGCAGAGACCGACCTTACTGAAGGAAAAATTCTTGATTGTTCCTCTTGTGGAACTAAATTTTTAGAACAAGAATTTTTAATTTATGATTCCATATTTTGATGGTTATAGAACTGCTTTCATACAACCTGTGCAGTCATTCAGCTTGTTTTTTTTTTTTTTTTAGTCCCTCATTAGTTTACTCATGTTTATGCTGCATCTTATATTGTGCATGTTGTTTTTCCTGTTGCTTTTTGTTTCTTTTTCTTTTTTTTTTTTTAATGCAGATTAGGTTTGTAAAATTCAGTATTTTTCTTTTGTTAACAAATGCCCCTTTCACATAATTGCTTATTGTATGTTGACAAATGTGGGAAATAAAATTTTACTTAATGTTTTTGAATTGTTGGCTTTTATTCAACTTTTCAAAATGAATTGATGCACGTTGTAAGTAAACTTTATTTATATGGTATGGTTCCTAAAATTCTCACTACACATATTCACACTATTTACATTCACTCTTTTTATAAAATGACACTTGGCATCAAAAAGTTAAAATTGGGTGTGCAGCTACTGTACTGTAAGTTATGGCAAATGATGTAGTGGTCATTTGATTATAAAGACTATAAATGCTGCCTTTTAGTGGAAAAAGGAAGTTAGATGCATGTGATTTTGGTAATTGTAACAGTAACAGTGCATCTTTGTTGCATTTATATAACTTAGAAAACCAATTTTTTTTTTTTTTTTCCACAAAACATTCTCTCCTGAGGCCAAATTCTTTATACAGTATGTAATGATGTTCACAAGTATTAAATTGAATATTTCTCCCCAAAGTTAAACACATCGAGGCAGTTTTTTTTATTTTCACTAACTACTTTAGGTGTCAGCTAAGAACAAGAAACTAAGAATACAGTTCTCATGGGCTCACCAAAGTTGGACAGTAGAAGACTGGAAAAATGTTGCCTGGTCTGATGAGTTTGTTTCTGCAGCATCATTAGGATGGTATGGTCAGAATATGAAATAAACAACATGAAAGCATGGATCCATCCTGCCTTCTACCAACTGAGCATCAGTTAAATACCACACCTTTAATGTAGAAGTTGCAGACCATATCCATCCCTTCATGACCACAGTGTACTCATCTTCTGATGGCTGAAACTGCCTCCACAGTGATCAGATCTCAGTGGAATACAGCACCTTTGGGATGTGGTGGAATGGGGGGATTAACATCATGTGCAGCAACTCTAATACTATCTAGACCAAAATCTGTGAAGAGTGATTCTAACACCTTGTTGAATTCATGTTACGGAATTAATGCAGTTATGAAGTCTAAAGGGGGTCCAGTATTTGCAAGGTGTATTTAATCAAGTAGCCAGTGTGTGTTTTTGGTTGTTGGATTGCTTTAAGTAAAGACATGTTTGCAGGTGTGTTTTCATCACTCAGCTTGGAGTGAACCGATTCAAAGGTCTGAAACAAAGAGTGACCCAGTCAAGCTGTGTGCCCTTTGTAGAATAGCGTCCTGCTTTGTTTTGTTTTTTTTCCGACGCACGACTGCAGGTCTGAACTACCTGTGCAGTTACTTTTCTTACCAGCAGGTGGTGCAGGTTGGACTAAAACTTTGCGTAAAGCAGTGCAGCTCAGAATCAGATGATACCGGTGTTGTGCCAAAAAATGATTGTCCGTAAAAATAAACTGTTGTAAATGAATTCTTGGCCAATAATCTCTCAAACATATGTCAAATATATCTCTCACGAATGATTTCAAGTCATTTTGAGCCAGAAAGAACATTCCTGACACAAGGTAGAAGCTGGAATCACTTTTCAGCAAAGTGACTTTTACATTAAAAATGTCTTTTTCATGAGAGATCTGACCAAGAGGGCAGCACAAACTGCAACAAATATATCACAGTTCTATGAAGATATTTTACATTGCCAAAAAGGATAGGATTGATCACTAGAGAACAAATTTCCACTTTGGTCTCATCTTTGGGTTTAAACTGTTTTACAAATTTACAATACTGTATAATTTCCAACCAAAAATTGAATTATAAATTTATTATTATATAACGTCTTTATAAATACTCTTGAATACAGTCTGTTTAGCAATATAAGGAAAGATATTACACATAAAACAAACACATATCAACTTCAGGAATCACTTTTTGGCACAGCACCGGCAGTGCTCAAGCTTCGTATCACGCAGGATTGGCTACCCCGACTAAACAGCAGTATAATACAGGACATGAATAAAAATGTTTCCATTTTTTAACTACTTATAATTTAAATGTATCCCTGGTAATTTACTCTGTGCTTTAAATAATTACTGCCTTTCACAGCAATACAACTCTAATCTCTCAGAGCAAAATTCACAAAGAGCCAATTCTTAAACTAACATCAGCTCGAAACAGAGAAATGTTCTCCGGGTTTGTTTGTTTTTTGTTTTTTAGCTATCCCAAATACTTGAATTGATTCTCTTTTGTTCTCAGAGTTCAGTGAGATTCACTCTCATTCCTCTCCTTGTTAAATTTAACAGCAGGGTCCTGTGAGGCCTTCAACCTAAATTAAGCAGCATTGTTAATCACAGATGTTGATCGCAGGCACTTTTTTTTTAAACATCTGCGAAACATATGGCTGTTGAGAGTGCATTGCTGTTTTCATTTTCATACACCTACTTCATGTTACTGCTGGATAGTCCTGCCTATTGGATTTTTAGTAGTAGCTATTAAGATCTGCTCCTCAGATTACCTCTAATACCTTTAGAGCTGTTGAAGACAGAAAACAGTCGATTTCATTGACGGCAGCATATTTAAGGTGGGAGACACAAAATCTACTTCAGATCCTGTTGCTCTGTTTCTCATTCTGACCTCTGGCCTCTTGGCCAAGTGTGGGGAAAATTTTTTGAATTTTATCTACTTGTTTCTTGATTATAAAGAGCTGATATTCAGGCTCACAGGATTGTGCATCAGTAGAGATCTGAACTCACAGTTTTGTTAAAGATAAGATAGAGTAATCGAGATGGTGCCTGTGTGTTTCTTTTAACTTTCGGCCCTCTAAGTTGTCCCCTGGCAAAAGCAGCCACAGCTGACATCTTGAAGTCGTTCTCATTGGCTGTGGCCGGCTGCTCATGCGGATTAATTAAGTGCTGATTCTCTCCCTTCTTCTCTCTCTCTGCCTGTACTGACAGAAAAGCTGATTCATCCAGGCCCAGAAAATGATCTCATCAACCCCACCTTCTCCCTCTTTTTATCTCTCTCCGTTTCTCTCTGCCTCTCTTCCGCTCCCTCCCTTCCTTTCATTCTTTCTGGCTGTCTTTCTTAAAAGGACACATCCCACTTTTTAAATGAAAACAAGCCCTCCTTCTTGGCAGCTGGTTGCCTAAATTTAAAAAGACATGCTTGAGGAGTGAGTGTTCTGTTTATAGCTTCAGGTTGTTTCTTAAGTTTGCTTTTCATGTGTTATTCCATGTAGTCATGTTTTATTTCTTTGGTAGGTTGTATTTTCTTTTAGAAATTTGAGTTTTATTATTTATAGTAATCCTGCATTTTGAGTTCTGTTGTTCATGTTTATAAACTTAGCACAAAAAGTTTGGAAATTTGTGATTGGTTGATTATTTATTTGTTGTAATAATGCTTCTTGGCAATAAAGCTTATACTGTTGGAAAGCCTGTTGATTTCCCCTTAAATGGTGCTACATTTGTGAGGAAAATCCATTTGTGAGTTGAACAGAGGAGTTTGTGGGTTGTGCCAATGTAAAACTTGCCAAATCTTCTCTGTCAATGCCATTGGATTGGATGATTGAAATAAGACATAACAACAATTTAACCATTTATTCATTTAACAGGGGCCTCAGCAGCATGTGGAAGAACCATACACAGCCACAGCAGCCGGGCACCTCCTCCTCATGCTGGTCGCCGGCTTGGTCACACACTGCTGTGGGATGGTATCCCTTTCTTCATCATCTAATCCAATAAATGACACCAAACATGAGTGAAGAGCAGAATATGCTGTTTGACATTGGCAGAGAAGATTTGGTTCAACCCACAAATACATTTCCCTGTCATGGTCCCTGGGTTTTGTGTTCTCTGTGGGTTTTGTGTTCTCTGTGGGTTTGAGTTTGGCTCTCTTTGTAACATTAGGTGGTGATTTTTCATTATGTCCACTGATCATAGTCTCTGTTTGTATTGCAGTTCATCTTCTTGGTTATTTAATATTTAGTTTTTTTCTTTTGTTATCTCTTTCTGTTTCCCCAGTAGTGTCCCCATGTCTGTCCTGTCTCTGTGTCCACTTTTGTCCTTAGTGTCTCCTATGCTGGTCAGTCTCTACTCTGTATTGTTCAGCTTCTGTCTTTGTGTCCAGTTTGTGTGTCTTAGTCTTAGTCACATTTCTTGTTTTATTTTGATAGTCTTTGTCCCGTGCGTTTGGTATTCAGCTTTACTTTCCCAGTCTCGTTTCCCCGGTTACTTTCAGCTGTGTTCCTTGGTTTGTTTTACCTCCCTGAATACCTCATGTGTATATATTGTCTGAGCCTGTTCATTGTTGCGTCCTCATTTAATGGGAAATAAACTGGCTTTCCAATGGTATAAGATTTATTACCATGAAGCATTGTTAAAACAAAGAAATAATCAACAAAACACAAATTTCCTTACTTTTTTGTGCCAAATTTAGTTTGTTAATATTGTATTCCTTCCCCGTGTTTTTTTGGGAAGTCTTTATCTCTGTGCCCATTTTGTCACTCATTTTACTAGTTAGTTCTCTCCTGTGTTTGGTGTTAAGTTTTACTTCCCGTCTTGTTGTCACTGATTTGCTTTCCCTAGATGTGTTGTTTTCCCCAGATTAGTTCTGAGTACTGGAGTACTGAGTACTTATACTGGAGTTCCCCATTTGTTCCTAGTAGTTTCCCTGGTTAGTATTTCAGTTTTGGTTTTACTTAATAATTCTAGTCAGCTAAAATAAACACTTGTTTTTTTGTTTGCTGTCTCCCTTCACCCGTGTCTGCTTTTGGGTCCACTCTTTAACACACTCCAAACATCACAGACCTGTATAAATGATGCAGATCATAATAAGAACATCCCACAGCATCACAAAACTTAGACTTGGTTGAGTATGAGCCCTTAGGATTCATAGATATTCATAACTCCAAATTGTGCGCTTCAAGTCCACAGTCCTGCCCGGTTATCTTCTACATTTAAAAAAAAAAAAAAAAAAAATGAAAAAAAGAGAGAACACACACACACACACACACACACACACACACACACACACACACACACACACACACACACACACACACACACACACACACACACACACACACACACACACACAGAGTTTCTCTCATGCACAGAGTAGATCATGTGCTCTTTTATTGACTGCTTTGTATTTTACTCAGCAGCATGTTTGACTAGACTGATCATTCCTTTGTTAATCACCAATCATCTGCTGTTTGACTACTTTGATTTGAGCTGTGCCTATTCAAACTGTAACCAAACATTCACTACAAAACTACAAAGCTCTCAAACAAAGCTGTCAAAGTTTGATTAGATTAGCAATTTCTTTGGATCATATCATGGACAGCATGACTGTGCACTCAGTTCTTGGTCCAATATGAATACTTTACTTGCTTTTTGGGTGATTTGGTAAAGAGGCACAAAGACTTTATTATTGAGAGATGACGAAAACAGCTTATGTTTAAAAAAAATAAAATAAATCCTCAATTCTTACAGGGTAGACAAAACAGAGTGGGCACTTAATACTTTCAGTCCAACAGCACTGAATAATAATCTTTTTAAAAAGTCCACATGCATGTAACAATAACTGACATTTGCATCAGCCACAGTACTTCTGCCATTTTATCAGTAATAAAAGTATTCACATACTTTGATTAAAAGTACTGCACTGCAAAAGTACTCTTTTTAATTAAAGTACTGCACTGAAATGTATTTTGAGTAAAGGAATCTAAGTATGATGATTAAAATGTACGTACAGCATTATGATGTGCAGTAGTCCCTCAGTTTGTTGCTCTATCTCACTTTTTTCTTTTTTTTTTGAGGAAAATAATAGTTACAATAACTATTTACATGCCAGTAAATTATTATTAGTCATGCGTTATTGTAAAATATTATTTTTACTGTTGAAGTTGTAAAAGTGGTTATTTTTATTATGGATAAATAATCTAATTATCTGGCTTGTAAAAACAGTTGAAAATAGTGACAAATTCCATCTATTTTCTCTCAGTTCACTCATTTTATTCACTTATTTAACACGGCTAGCTTAATTTTATTTAAGAACAAACAACAGTTTATTATTGTTAATATTGAAGTTGTTCTATAAATGCCGTGAAGTAGCCGAGCAGAAGTCGAAAGTGGCGTGGAAATAAAGTATTAGAGCCTACTTATTTAAATTCCAGCACTGCATTTTAGGATCCTTTACTGTTAAACACCACTGAGGGAAACAGGGGGTTAAGTTTTCCTCCTCTGAGCGTTTATCCCTCATAATGGGATGTGCCACCGAGTCGCTCTGCTGGTCTAAGCTACAGCAGGTCAACATATTCAGCGCAAGAGGCGGCGCAACATGGGCTGAGCCTATTCGCAGTGAAATGAGCTGTGGACTCCGCGCTGCTGAGTGGTTTTGATTTCAGTCTGCTCTGACTGACCGCCTCGGACACAGCTATGGCGACACGTGGATTTTTGTGGGTGAGAGGACCCACCGGCCACAGGGTGGATTAACTGATCGTCGCACGGGTGCGTGTCGGCGTCCAGCGCTGCTTCGGTTACTCTCTGGGACTCGGCGATGCGTTCGTTAAAGGAAACGAATTTCCCAGATATCCGGAAAACGCATCCATGCGCCACGGCCGCTCCGCATCCCGATGTGCTTCTGACAACACAATGCCTGGCTTCAAGGAGCTTTCATGGCACATCGGCATGGGTGCGTCCACACGGTTATTTTGCTATTCTTTGCGCATGAGGCTTCGGAGCGCAGATGTGCAATGAGACTATCAGGAATTATCAAGTAGACTTTATTGATACATAATCTGACAATATGGCTGATCAGAGCAACATCCAGTCCGCCGCATCCAAGAGCATCCGGCCCTTTAAATCCAGTGAGGAATACCTGTATGCCATGAAGGAGGATCTGGCTGAATGGCTGAACACCCTGTATGATCTAGATATCACTGCGGACACCTTTATGGAAGGGCTGGAGACGGGCTGTGTCCTCTGTCGGCACGCCAACAATGTGAACCGCGCCGCGCAGGAGTTCCAGCTGGAGTATCCCGAGGCTGCACGGTCCATGAAGGTGCCGTCTAAAGATGTCGTCTTCCAGTTTCGCAATGTTGTCCCTGGCTCGTTTGTGGCGCGGGATAACGTGTCCAATTTCATCACCTGGTGCAGGCAGGAGCTATGGATTAAAGACGTCCTCATGTTTGAGACAAACGACTTGGTGGAGAAATGCAACGAGAAGAATTTTGTTCTGTGTCTCCTTGAGGTGGCGCGACGTGGGTCCAAGTTCGGCATGCTGGCCCCCATGCTGATCCAGCTGGAGGAGGAGATCGAAGAGGAGATCCGGGATCAGGAGAGCCTGCAGATCGATGAAGGGGAGCCGGCTGAGCAGAGCTCGCCCAGCAGGCGTTTCAGTCGGAAGGAAAGCATTAAGAGTGTGGAGGATGAAGAAGAACCAGATCCAGAGCCCTTCATCTGGCAGCAGAAGAGAGTTTTATGTGACATGCGAAATCTGGATGAGTTGGTGAGTTTGATGAATGAATAGATAAAAGATGAGCTACTCCACAAATCCAAAATGTGTCATAACTGCTTTATGAATTATGAAAGTTGAGTGCAGCCTAATGAGCCCTCTGCTCAGTTTTCACATTGTTCAGTCATAACTGTGGAAGTGCTGGGAATCCTTCCTCCCATTATAAATGTGAATCCAGATTTTTCATCCTCTGGCCTCGGTCTACAGTAAATATCAACCAGTGTTATTTGACTGGTGTTAAAGCAGCATTTAACAGCTACAGCTCACAGAAGACTAATTCCTCGCACCGCAAAACACAGAAATGTGTCAGAAGTGAAACACTTGCTCTGAAAGTACCATGTCAGTGATAAAGGAGGCAGGAGAGTTGTTGATCACCTGTGGCGTGGGTGTGTGCATACATCTGTGCTTATTTTAGAGTATGCCGTTAAATTCCTGCTCATCTGCAGGGTCAGAGTGTCTTGTTTTCTCCCACAGGAAAGCTCTGAAATGTCACAGGGCAGGCCAGCGGCATTTCTTCTTCTGCATTCTCGTAGAAATACCATACTTGCATCTTAAGAGATTGCTTGAGATTTTAAGCAGCTACAGAAATGTGCCATTTCTGTAGCTGCTTAATCTTAGATACAAAGAGTGTCCCTTTGGGCAGTTTGCTTCTAAAACACTCCCTCGTCTCTGCAGTCAAACCATTAACTCTAGTCATTCATTGTGTTGAACTGGTTGACCTTTGACAGGGCATGCTGCACATGAACATGTGATGGAGGCAACGATCTTGCCAGAGCAAAGCTAATGAGCTCCCAGACAGCCCAGCACAACACTCGCTTGTTAAGTTGCGAGTGGGGGGTGGCTGTAATATTGTCATGTCTTTGACACCAAAAATGTGAGGGACAACAGGGGGAGGAGGGGAGACAGTCAGCAGCCACACTCATGCTTGTCAGGCAGCAGAGCACAGCATTTCTAGTGTGACCTCCAGAGAACAGGAGAACATGTGGAGGTGGATTCCTTATCCAGAGTAAGTCCGCACATTTTCACTTACATGACTGAGGGTTATACAAGCGAGCGATATTTTTGGAAGAGAATCGTCATAGGAAAGCTACAGATTCACATCCCCATCTCTCCTTTTCTGTGTTTTACACTGGCAACATCCCTTAGCTGTGCTCACTGTGTCATCTGTTGGCGAGTGACTGAGACGCAGATTTGACGGCTTTTGAATGGCTTAAGAAGTGCAATTGTTCATTATCTTCTGTCTGATGAATAAACTCTCCATCCTGAAACCACTGTGGCACTTAGATTACAGGCTGCAATATTAAAATAGTACTCTATCATTGAGGGTGTTATACAGATTGTTTGCAGAGTTGTATTTAGTAACACATCCTTCTAATTACTTGAGCTGTTTATGATAGATGGTGTGTAACACATGTTTCCAGTGACGACCTCTTGATTTTCTGGACTCTAGCACAGGGTCTTTACCAGGAAATAAAAAGCCTCATTTTCATCTACATAGTTTTGATCAATATCTGCTACTCAGTTCTAGCTGCAAGGCTTTAGACCTCTTTGCCCTCCATAAGCACAGTCACAAGTTTATCCAGCAGAAGACTTTTGTATTTAAAAGAGAATGAAAATGCTCTATTAGTCTAAATTAATTCAAATTCACATTGACTTGATTTTGTTTGTGTATATATTAAAGAAAAATACATAATTTATCAACCTCTCCACAAACCACTTTCCTATTCATATCCAATAATAATAATAATAACATATTATCAATTAATTGCCAGCCTCTTATCTCATGAAAGAGCCCAGTAATGTGAGCTTTCAGCTTCCATTTAGCTTCCATGTGTTCTTACAAAAAAGTCTTCATGTGAGGCAGTAGATGGTGGGGGATAATATCCATTCAGACTGATTAGAGTCAGGATATCATTGTTAACATGTTTACCCACAATTCATTCAATTTGAGCTGATGTTTATATGTATGAACATATTTCTATTATAAGGCAACTCCCAATGAGATTGGCATGCAAGATTTATTTATCAGTTATTAAGTGTCTGATGTAATAAATGTTGTTTTACTATTTCTTACAATTTGATATTTGTCTGTTATGTAGCTCCTGAGGTTTGCATCTTTTTAATTCATACACATTCTCATTTATTCCTGATTCTTGTCCCTGGGACATGCATTTTGGGTTAATTGGTGATTCTAAATTGGTTGTAGATGTGGATGAACATTTGTCTCTGTCTCTGTATCGGTATCAGTTGGGTTAGGCTCAAGTTATCATTCCCTAGTGGGATAAGCAGTTAAAAAAATCTGTGTGTGGATGGCTGTTCTTCAGTGCATTGTTTAGTGGTTGGCCAATCAAGTTAATCCTATTGTTGAGACAAAGCAAGTGTGGTGATAATGGGATTACATGTAATGTAATGTAATGTAATTCTAATGAGTGTGTTTACAGTATACAGAGAGGCCATGATAACTCAAACTACAGGTCCCTCTTTGGGCATCTGGCTGTTCAGTAATCATAGTAACTGTGTCACAAAAGTTGTAATTTGTCCCTTACTGCTTGGCTTATGTGAGAGTAAAGTGACTCAGTAAACTTATGACTCGCAGTGCTGACAGTTGATGTGTCAACACATCAGCTACCTGCTCTGTACAACAGGTATAAGCTGACTTTCCTGAGTCCAACACACCCTCACCACCAGCCTTGCACTAATCTGTTAATGTACTAGTCATGCAACACTGGGACAGCTCTCCAATCTAATGTTGAGGAAGTGACTCAGTGAGACTTGTGAGTGCAGTAAATGTTCCTCTTCTGAATCCCGAAGATGTTCAGACAGCAGCTGGCTCACATGGATGAGCTGTATATACCCACACGTACAGTTTATCCTTTGCATTACGGGATTTTCTGTCGTATCGTCATCCTACAGGGATTATGATAATAACATTGATCATATCTGTATCTGTATGTTTCTATATCCTTCACTGAGGCTGAGGCAAAAACACATAGTGCCTTCACAGATATCTTTTTGTCTCTTTTCCCAATCTCTGTGCTTAATTGTAAAAATGCATATTGTAGCTATACAAACTGCTATCTATTAAATACAGAAAATTACACCTTATGTCCACTAATATGCGTATGTTTAATATGTTTACATTGCCTAGGCAGTTACACTTTGTCATTATTGTACTTAGAAACAGAAGCTCATACAGGCTTCACGATTGTTGTCCTTCATTCGTCATCTTTCCTTCTTTTTGCTCACTCCTGTAAACTGGTTCATGTCTTTTGTCGCCACAGGCTTCAACATTCAGTCCTCATTTAGTTTGTGTATGTGAGCCCTCACATCCCATCCCCCACATCTGTCTCTACTGGAGATGATAAAGCAAAGAGTGGAACCGCATGTCATGTTGGTAGCATGGAACGAGGAAATGAATAGACTGCTACTGTTGGCAGTGAGGAAATCAAAGGCTGACATCTTGATCTTTGGATGGAAACACCAGCAGGGCAAAGGGAAAGGGTGATAAAAAGAGATAACGTGTGTATTATGACTGTATGTATGGAGACTCTGCTCCGGCAACCTCATGGTCCCATTCATGCATTCAGGGTATACAAAGGGGGAGTAGACGACAGATAGTGTGCCTAGAGTGACTTCACTGTACACTCTGTTAAACCTGACTAGAATGGATGTTGCTCTGGGGGGGAGAGCTACAGTAGAGAGTGAAATGGAAAAGTAGGTCATCATGCGTTGCATTGGGTCACACTCAGATGCTTTGCTGAGAGAGCACAACAACCTTAACTCTTTCTCCTTTCTTTGTTATGTGCACTTCATTGTGAAAGGGGGGGTGTGCTGTTTAAAAGGTTATTTTGCATAGTAATAGTTCTGGCCATCTCGTTTCTCATCGCGATTTTCCGTACAGCAGGGTGCACATGGAATAGCTGAGCCCTCAGTTTGCATAATGCTCACTTTATGTCTTTATTGTACCACTTAATGCTATCAGCTGATCGTTTGCATGTTTTTCATTGAACTGGGTGTGGATCTGCACATGCCTCTTTTTGTCTGCATGAACAGTTATTCGCTGGTTATTTTCTGCACCTGCCTGCAGCCACTACAAGCTGGTCTCAGGTGGAGATTAAACATAAATTCCTCTAACCTTGCCTGCTACAAGGAGAGTGCTGAGTGTTGTTGATCCTCATTGAGACAAACCAGCAAATCAGCACAACCCTGGCCTGACAATTAATTTTCATGCTCTGAGTGATGATATTGGTCTTCAGCTGGAGCAGTTGAATAATGGAGTTATTCCCCTTAGATCACATGATGTCCATCAGATTTTTATATTGCTTCAGCCTAAGTGAGTGTTTGTCATGTGGCCAAAAGACAGGGACTGATTTACAGAGCATGCTTTCCTTAAAGCAGTAGATGAGAGCTACCCTGAGGCAAGTATGATTACACTTTCACCTCTGTTAAAACACAAAATAGAGTATAAAACAGCAGAAACCATCTACCAGAACCTTTGAAGCGCACTAATTAAAAACACTGTATGTTGTGTGTAAAAAAGGGACATAATCCCTTTCTAGTCCGTACAGATTAACAAACAAAATCCACCATGTTTACAAGGTGGAAATTGCTGGTAATCAGGACATTAAACTAAGCTAACTAGCCACTGCCTGCAATCTCACATTCTTACTCTCCCACTCTGTTGCAGAACTGTTGCTTTAATGCCGCTTTTGACAGAATACAGTACCGTATAAAAGTCTTGAGTCACCTGCAATTTCTTTCTAATTTGCTTCCAAGGAGCCAGACTTTTTTTGTGATGTCTTTAAGTGTTCTTGAGCAATAGTTCTCCAGGCTTTCTGAAGGCCTCTCAAAGTTTTTCTTTTGAATTTTGCTGCTTTTTCTCTCGTTTTCAGTCCAGTCCTTGTACCTGACCAGGAATCAACAAGAAGAGCTTTGCATGTCATTCAAGAAGCCTAAAGACTACACAGCACTGCAGTCTGAGGGAAAAAAAAAAATCATAATTGTAGGCAAATTTATCAGCAATCAGATCTTTTCAGTGATGCTGCATTTTCAGTCCCATCCTCTAGTTCCTCCCCGGATGCAAGTGCCCACTCTAGGGTGCCGCCCTGCACCCTTATCACTTATTTTCCACAAGGAAGATAAGTGATATGTAACTCAAGACTGATAAATAAGTAAACAAACTAATCAGTAAAAAAAAAAAAAAATGCAAATAATCGACAGTAAACAAAGAAATTATTTGAAGAGCAATATTGATTTTGTGAGTCTGAGATGGAAGTAAATCCATATTATTTTCCAACATAAAATAATAGCAACAGTGGTTATAATGGTAACAGATGCAATGGAAGAGCAGTAGGAAATTTCTGAGTGTTTGAAAAGGTTTTAGTAGAATAATTGCATTTATTTTACCCTCACAGCAAAATAATATTAAAGCTAATGCACTTTCAACAGCACTGCAAACTGCAGCCTTCAGAATGATTGTAAATGTCTTTATTCCTTTACTCTTCCCCATGTAAGGGCATTAAGTGACCTGTCTGACCCCGAGGCACTCATCCAACTGTTTTTCCATTTCTTTTCTCTGCTGGTTAGGCCTCCTACACCAGCATACTTACTGTCTCTAAATACTGTCTTTTAGTTCATTCCCTTGGGCTACAGGTCCAGCATAATTAGAAAACATAATTATCATTCATTTAGCCATTCATCACCTCCCTACACCCCCGTGTTGTTTAATGAGATCATTTGTGCAAAAGCTGTTTCCAGTTTATGAGATAGCGTGGTTGTCCGCAGAGAAGTCATTTATACAAGCTGTCAGGGCAGCGGTTTAATAGGTGGATAGAGCTTGATGTGTAACTGTTTTCAGTGTTTCTTCATGAGCTCCGGGGATGCTTGCTTATGGGTGGTGAAGCAATAACCCTTCAAGTTCCAAAAAAATCTCCCTTACCCAGCAGGAGTGGCCTAGTTTTCTTGTGTCTTATCTGATGGCATGCTTGTTTCATCCTGGGAGGCTTCCAGGCTTCGGGGTATGCAGATAAGATAAGAGAAGAGTCTTGTTTTGTCATTTGAAAACATCACCTTGAAGCCAAATGAGCTTTTCTTAACTGTCTTGTTCCTCCAAAGGCCCAAAAGTTAAAATCTGGAAACACCCTGTAGAAATTCCTGTGAAGTGAGTTGTAATGTTCACTTTTTATTGTGGAACTTTAGCAGTACGTAGCCTTCCCTTTATGCTCGTAAAAGGGGCCACTTACAGCAGTACATCACACCTATGTTTGATGAAAGCACTGCAAACTGTGTGGCCGTATGTCGTTGTTGACTCGTAAAGAGAACAGTTATTGAAATGGATGTGCAGCTTGCAGAGTGCATTTGAATAAAAAACCTGAGCCACAAAAACAAAAAAAGGAAAAATCAAGACCGGTTCTGTATATTTACATAATAACAACCACTGACCATACAAGAGCAAATTGTAGAACAATATTGGAAACCCTGGACATTCCTTTGTGATGATGCCATTTTGTTAGGATACAAAGTCAAGTCTTAGTGTTGTATGTTTGTCTACTTTTCAAATGAACAAAGAATATGCACAGAGAATAAAACCAAAACATCTTTAATTCTTCCGTTTCCTCTGTTCACCCTTTTCCATGAATTGACCTTGCAGTGTTTGCAGGTCAGGAAGGAAAACACAGAGGAGACTGCTGACTCATCCTGAGTAGATAGGACACGCTTTGGGATGTGGGATAATGAAAAGGAATACATGATGTTTGCATGAAACTCCTTGGAGAAACAAATGCAGCTTCTCAGTTCAAAGGAAGCATCTCAAAAGTTTCTTGCTGATCAAAATGTTCACTTTTCAGTTATTGCAGTAACATCTCTGCATTCCTATCTCAAGATAGATGTGGGAGATTTCCAGCATAGGGGCATGCTTATGAATTGTTCCCTCATCTTTAATTTTTTTTTTTTCTCTCAAACATCTGCAGCTCTCGCTGGAAACGTCTCTCGTGAGACCGGCATGCATCCATAATTTCTCCCCCAGTTTTCCCCAGTGTTCCAACTCCACTTCCGCGTGTTTCCTGCGTGACCTTATCTCTCTCCGCCCCTTTCATCTCGTCTCCCCCTTTCTACAGTATGTGTGTGTGTGTTTTGGTTTCAGTTTAGCTGCCATTGTTGACACAGTGAAGACATGGGAAGTGCACACATTTCTTAGTGAAGGTTCTGCTGAGTAAATACTTCAAATGCAAGGGCTGCTGTTTGAATGGGTTATTATTAAAAACACTTCAAGTCTATATTCTGCTCCGTGTTTCTAATGTGACACATTGGGAGGAAAACCTATGAGCTCATCTGAACAGGACTTGGAGAGAAAGACTTTACTGTAGCTGCAATGAAAAACAGAACTGAACTGTACAGTCAGAAAGGGGAGGGTAGTGCTATGTGTACGTCTGTTGCCATAGCAGTCTTTCCATTAACACACAGACTGGGGTTTTTCCAAACAGGCCTCGTCCACCTACTGACAGAATGAACGACTGGGTGACTGGGTGGAAAAAAAGCGAAGTAGCAAGCAGCTGTAGATGTAAGCAAAAAAAAAAAAAGAAAAGAAAAAAAAGATAAATATAGGTCTGGTCAGGCAGTGCACAGGCTAAAAATAAAGGCACATCTACAACAAAGTAGATGAGAGACACAAAAAAGAAGGAAAGGATCCTCGATACAAACAGGTGAGAGGCAGAACAGAGGCGCAGGTGAGATGCTGAGGCTTAGCTCTGAGTCCTCCCTCTTTAATTAGCATGGGATAGAAGAAGGGTGCTATTTCAAGAAAATAACAAGGTGGCACCTTAATCTTCTGAATACACCGTACTGGTTGTGCGGTAGGTAGAGTGTGCGCTCACACACACACACACACACACACAAAAACAAACCATATCCCTTGAATCGCTTGAACCCAGCATGAAAGGTTCAGTAAACAGCTAAAGATTTGACACTTACAACCGGATATTTCCCTCCCACGTATCATCTGTTCACATTAATATCAATGACATACACCCATGCCCTTATTTTTTTTTTACTGCTGCGCTTGCACACACGGTTATTCCTCCTCTCCCCCCTGTGTTTTCCTCAGTTCACGCTGCAGCTTTACTTTCTCTCCCCGCTGCTCAGCAAGTGTGCACACGCCTTTGTCTGAGACTGACGCCAAGAAAAACATCAAAGTTGTCCAATCCAGCAAAGAGTGGTAGGCCTGCACAACAAAGCAAGCAATCTCACTCCACCCTGCAGTTGTGTCTGACTCCACTTGCCTAATAAGCACCCCTGACCACAGCAAGGGCACCAGCTCTGACTCGCTCAATTCAGAACACAGCTGGCAGCACAGGCCTGCTGACATCATCAACCCCTAGTCTGGTTTCTCTGTTTTTTTTCTTCCCTCTAGTTGATGATGTCACAGGTACAAACACAGCCATGTAAAAAGCCAAGAGACCCAGAAAGGGAGAGTATTCATTAGCACGTCCAGATATGTATTTTGTGTTTGCTTTGGATTTTATTTGTAACATTTAGCGGTGAACTTAATGACCAAATGTTCTGAAGAGATGAGGTGAGAAAAGGCCTTTAATGTGGTCAGACAGTGGGGCGCGGTGCTTTATCACCCAGTGGAGGCTTGGAGAGAATATTTTGGCAGGAAGATGACACACGCATGCTCCAACACCCTTGAGTACTTAGTAAGACCGCTCATTTCTCACACCATAAAACAGAACCTTTGTGTTTTTCTGACACGTAACGCTTACATCCAGCAGCGCGTCATTCGTGGTTGCAAATTTGTGACTAATCATGATGTCATGTTGGGAAACAGGAAGGGATCTTTATCAGCTTCCTCTTCAGTATGTGCAACATGTTTGGGCCATCTGAATGTTAAAAATGCTTTGTTTTTGCCACTACAGCTCACCTGGTTGAACTGGTGAATCCACATGACAAAGGCTAGAGTCCTTTCTGCCCCCTCATTCTCTCCCTATTGTCCTATTGAAAAAAGGCTTAAATGTCCAAAGAATAAAATCTAAAAATCAATTCTTTTTTTTGTTGTTCTCTACAGGTACGTGAGATTCTGGGGCAGTGTTCCTGTCCAGCTCAGTTTCCTATGATCAAGGTGTCGGAGGGAAAGTACAAAGTGGGGGACTCCAGTGCACTGATCTTCATCAGAGTAAGCCCTCGCCCAGATAAACCCTGACATTACATATAAATATCTGTCACTGTGATATATCATACATATCTTTGTATGTTTTCATTTAATCCTGACAGTTCAGGGTGCAGACCATGTCATGTGAAAATACCTTTATTAGTTTGTAAGAACGAGTTAGATTGAATTAGGTTTATGATACATCCAATGATATGACATATAATATCCATTTTCGCTAAAGTTGGAGATATCATATAAGGCAGTCTAAGGATATATAGGCTACTGGATGATTTAGTAATACATGAAAACATTTGCCAAAGTGTACACAGGTCTGTTGGTGTGCTGCCTCATGGTGTTTATTTAGAACTAGCAAAAGCTAAGTAAATGTCTGATTTAACATGATTGATTGTGTCTAAATAATTATGGACCTCTTACGTTGTTGCATCTGAGCTGCCATGGTGCCAGACATGAAAATTTCAGAAAACCTGAATTATGCTGATTGTTTTGTCAGCATTTTCAAATTCAGGTGGTCTGAGAGGTTTCTGGACTCCTGCACCTCCTCTGAATTCTGTTTCGGGTGCAAAGTGTAAAGAACTAAATAGTCTGAAGTCTGAATAAGATGCAGCAGTTAAATGGGTTAAGCGGTGGAGTTTCTCATGGGAAGTTTGGATTTCCGTGTGAAACCAAGTCAGAGCTTGTATGTGTTCCTGCTGGTGGGAGGGGCTTATAACATTTAGGGGTAAGCTGCAGGGAAAAATGATGGAGCTTTGTTTCTGCCTCTTCTGTATTTCTGTAGCATGTTTAGCTAACAGTGTGACTGTATACAGTGCAGATGTGGGACAAATTAAAAGAAGAACCTGAACCTTGGACCCCTAGTGTCAGGGGATCTAGCAGCTCTGTTTTGCTGGGGAGGGAAAGACAGCATCATCATCAAAACACCTA
This sequence comes from Archocentrus centrarchus, assembly GCF_007364275.1. Classification (NCBI taxonomy): domain Eukaryota; kingdom Metazoa; phylum Chordata; class Actinopteri; order Cichliformes; family Cichlidae; genus Archocentrus; species Archocentrus centrarchus. The sequence continues at coordinate 14,089,672 of NC_044354.1, read as the reverse complement.
AGGAGGATATTAGCTCTCAGAAAATGGTGTTCTGTTTCTCCTGAAGAGTGCTGTAGATCTGGAGAATTAATACCATGCACTGAAGCTGCTCTTGCAGCATGTGGTGGTCCAACATCTCACTAAGACACTTGTTGGTTTTTCCTTTAATTTGTCACCTGCCTGTATATATTTGGCACGTAGCACAGCAGGCAAACAGCAATTACATGGAACCATATGGTGCTACCATATGGGATCATCTTGTTCAGGTAATATAGCAACAGAAATGCCTCAGCTGTGTGGCTGAATGAAACTCAGTGAATTATACTGTAACTGTATTATGATTTCTCTCTCTCTCATATACGAGTGTTTTCGAACTGCCTTCATCTGGCCTACTCCCCGGATTGTACTTTTTTCATCCAGACATAAATAGAGGTTTAGGTCACTTCCTGAGTTTTCCTTATCTTGGCTGTAGCCCGTTTCTGCTGGACTGTTGGTCTCATTTTCAGTTCAAAAGCTGCCTCTGAACCAATACCAGGCCTCAGAGGACAGCACAGGAAGGTCGTCTGATACAAGAGATTGATTTGGTGTTACTTACCTAACATGTACCACAGCCAGATAATGGACTCTTTGGACAGCTTTGTGCGTTCGCTGTTGGCGAGCCTGACTGCCAGTAATGCCAGTATTTTTTTTTCTCACTTTTAGCAGCACCATTTGGCCCACGTTAGGAGATGTGATATAATAATATATGATGAAATGTTTGGCACAACCTTCCTTGTTGAAGAAATAACTTTTCATGCATAATGAGTACTACATTTAAAAAATGAGCACTGAATTTAGAAGGTCTAACTGCAAGACTGGCAGTCAGTTTCACAGATATGGATTAAGCCTAGTCCTAGACCGAAAAAATCAATAAAGATTCTTCACTGAAAAAAATGTTCTTAGTCCAAGATAGGGCTTAATCTACATCTAGGAAACTGAGCCTTGGTGTTTAGAAATGGACTGAATCTTGAATGTTTTACAAGGCCCTCCTCAGGGTTGTCAGTGTGTGTACTCTCCTTGGCCTAGGAACAAAATCCAGTGCCATCAACTTATATTGTGATGCGTAATAAATTTTTAAAAACAGATCCAATTCAACCCAGTGATTTACAGTAGCCACCAATCTGTGCATTACTCATTGTGACAGCTGGAAATCGCACACCCAGAAACACCCACATACAGCTAGACCTCACTCACCTATTTGTCCCTCGTTTACACATTCAACATGGAAGGACATCCATAAAACAGCTCCAGCTCTTAGTTGAACAGGACCGTTAAACAGAAGACAGACAGAGGGCAGTTTTACTGACGACAGATGGGACCAGCCCATATTTTGAACATGGAGGAATGAGGCGAGGTTGTATGTGGGTGTTTCTGGGCGTATTTTCATATCTGTAGCAATCACAGCTCCCTGGCTGTTACAACAAGGAAGTGACCATTTCCAGATTTGTGGCCACGACATCACTAATTAATTTTCCGGCAATTCTTTTTTAATTTATATATTTTTTTATATTTATATATTAAAAAATGCATTTAAAAAACAAAAAGTTACAAAATAAAACACCTGTCAGGCATCAGTTATGGTTACCACATTCTCCATTCAACTGTTTCTGGATAACTGTTAATAATAACTGTTGGCTTAGTATTCAAACCATTCAGACCATTCATCCATGTGTCAGAATTTCCCCTGGGAAAAGGACCTGAGAGCAGGACATGGAAGCAAAAAGCATTTATTCACTGACAAAGAATCCAAAAAAGGTCCAAAAAGGTAATCCAAAACAGGTGCACAAGAAGGAATGCTAGGAAAATACACAGAGCGCATACAAGCCATAGACAGAACAGCCACTGGTTTTAGACTCTGCTTTTGAATCTTCAGTGTTAGTGTTTTGTCATTAGCTGTATGCATAAACTTTGCAGGTGAAACACACACATATCTGATATTTAGTCCAAAGGTAACAGACTAATAAACAACTAAAATTTCATTAAGCAAAACTGGAGCAGCAACTTCATGGACTGTATAACACAGGAGGCCAGATAATCCAATAAAAATGCTCCAAAATGCTCCAAAAGTTACCAACAGCACTCGCGAGGATCAGTTTAATGACTACGTTGTGGATGAGGCCTAGCAAACAGCTGGACCCTAAGGCTCCAGCTGCCAAATTCACCCCCCTTGTTATGTGTTGTTATGAAGGTTGGTATGAAGGGGGTAAACTAGAGGCCAAAACTAATTTTGTGTCAGATTGTAGATATGATATTAATGCTATAAATTTGTCAATTTTAACACAGGAGTCTATGGAGTCTATGATTAATTCCCTTTTGGAAGCAACCTCAAGCTGCAACTAGAGAAACTGCAGTTTTTGGCACTTCCACATTGGCTTGGCTTCATTTTAGAGCTCCAGGGGTTGCCCCTGAGTTTATCCATTGTGTGACCTAAAGATTTCTAATGTTTATCCATGCGTTTGTCAAATCATTTCCAACTTTTTATTAATGGTTTTAGTTTGTTATTTCAACTATTCATCAGTTCGTTTTGTTTCATTTATTTCATTCATTTACTTTTAGTTAACAATTTCAACTGGTAGTCACACTGTTCAGTGAGTATTCTTTTTTTGTTCTCCCATTTAAATCATCTGTGCATGTTCTCGATTTTCACCTCCTGCTTGTCCATTATTTAAGTAGCTTTTTAGCCTCAAATGTCTTCAGAGCTCCTCAATTCTTAAAATATAATTTCTGTTTTGGTTTGTTTGGTTTTTGTCAGATTACTTGAGCTAATCTGTAATAGTACCACATAGCTACTGCACAAGTATTCCCTGGGGTATCCCTGGGTTAAATACCGATGTACTGCAACTTTATACATAAATTCAACACTTTAAAAAAAACTGTCTATACATATAGACAAAAGTGAAAGAGGGAGGGAGATCTAAAATGTAATCACTATGTTGGAGCTATTAAATTCTACTTTCCCCTTTATTGACTCCCACTGCACATTTTATAATTTGCAAAGAGTCCCTGAGATGCTGTGTGACGTGTTTATAAGCTGCGTAATCAGTGTAAACATGTGTTGGCCTATTGCAGCAGCCATTTAAAGTAACATGTAAATTTCAGAATGGGCTTTGTGTGTGTTCATGAGTGTGCTTTGAGCCTTTTACTTGTCAGATTGGCTCTCTTTATGCTGCTCCGCCTTCCCCTGATGCCTATCTGGGGATGACAGTGATTACACACATGCTCAAGCAGCTACAAGTGCACCCAACACGCTTCCCTTGTTCTTCTGATGGGAGGAAACGGGCAGTCGCCTTGAAAGCTGACAAACCCCTATTCAGCTGCCAAGGCTGTGAGAAGGATCTCGGGCTGAGAACAGGGGATGAAGTTGTGAAAGCGAGTGAACAAGCGAGCCATATGAACACGGGGGGAGGTGGGGGGGCTCAATAAAGCATCTTTGTCCTTGAGGGAGGTTGCTCCCTAGTGAGAGGTGATGCATTCACAACAGATAAAAGGAAGCATGAGCTCAATTTTTTAAGTCGCCAACATAATTTAAGAAGACGTTGGTTTATCACGCCCCCGCAATGATGACAAGAAGTCTCTCTGTTCACTGTTGCCATAGAAACAGGGATAGGGTCTCTGTACTGGTGATACCCCTTGAGTGTTTGGGAAATCTGGCAGCTGAGCACTGCTCTAAAGTGGAACATAGTCCCTAAACATCTATTCAGCCTCACTTGACTCCTCAGGAGTTCTGCAGCATTCTTTTGGAAGGGGAAATGCATAATAACTTTCCTGGATACGGGAACGAGAGACAGAGAAGTAAAATGAAGGTAAAATCTGTGTTTATACCTTCAGTTTGATCATTTAATTTCTGATTTTGCTGTAAATTTAGATATCTCTATGACCGCCTTCTCATGTTTCAGCATCTCACATAATAAAATGGGTATTAATCTAAACACAATATTTTTTAGTTGTTAGAAGACTACAGTGGAGTTAGTGTGCTCAGTGTCTGGAAATTATTACCGCAGAATTAGCATTTTAAGACGAGTAATTCTCTTTATGGTCGTTGTACTCTGGTGCAAATCGAAATTTACAATATGAGGTTTCCTGATATCTGGTACCATCATGAAAATGAGTCCACTATTCAGGCTAAAAACAATAACATGCATTTATTAGGATGCTTTTATATTTCACTAAGACATGGAAAGTTGGTTTTTCATCTCAGAATGGAGGGTAATGAACAATAAAGGCAGTGAGTCTGTGACTGTGCAGTCTTGTGAAAAACAAAGTAGACCTTTAGTGCTTCCATAGGAATTAAGATGGTAAGTAGCAGCCAAGAGCTGCTAATCAGATGCACTTGATTATCAACTTATCATCAGCAGGTGTGAGCATGTTTTAGTAGTTTGCTGGTTTGCAGCATTCAGGTGTGTGTTAACACAATACCACAATCTTTCCAGGAGTCTCAGCAAATTCACTACAAGGTCAAATCGTACAATATTCAGAGAAATTACAGAACTAGTTTTGAACTTGTTTGGAAAGATTGCCAGGAGAAAGCCTCTTCTCTCTAAAAAAGAACATGACAGCACAGCTTGGGTTTGCCAAGTACGGCTTAGGTTTGCTTCCAAACAAACCACAGGTATGTCCTTTGGTTTGTTTGGAGACCAAATGAGACCAAAGGGTAGATGTTTGGCCATGCTGTACAGCACCATGTTTAGCAAAAACCAAACACAGCATATCAGCACAATCACCTCATACCAACTGTCAAGCACGGTGGTGGAGGAGTGATGATTTGGGCTTATTTTGCAACCACAGGCCCTGGGCATCTTAGAGTCACTGAGCTGACCATGATCTCTTCTGTATACCAAAGTATTCTAAAGTCAAATCTCTGTTAAAGTCTCAAATCTCAAAGAGCTGTGCATAAACAAATGCCCACAAACCTTAATGAACTGAAGCAATGTTGCAAAGAGAGTGGGCCAGAACTCCTCCACAACAATGTGTGAAACTGATGATACTTATTGATACTTATTAGTGATTAGTTGTTGCTGCCAAAGGTTGTTCTACACGCTATTGAATCATGCGGTGTACTTTGTTTTTCAGTGGACTGCGTAGAGTCACATGAAAACTTTCTTTTTCACATGACTGTCAATTACACAAACAAGAGTTTTATGAACCCCCAGTTTTAAAAAATGGGGGGGGATTTTTAAAACAATGCTCGTGATTGTCCTTTAGTTTTAGCTAAAGGCTTTTTTGGGGACCCAAATTTCTCTATGCAGGAAAAACCTAGACAGAGAAAGTAACAAGTAACAGAAAAAGGGATAGAATTTAGAGTCTATACAGTATTGTAAATTAGAACAAAAAGTTGTGTGATGAAATGCAAAGAATAGTTTGTTCCTCTCTTTTTCAGCCTTTTATTTTAAATGTTAATACTGCAGTGATGAATATGATGATATGCTAAAAGCATTGTGCAACACTGATGGCCGCGCAGCATCACAGAAAGCATAAACCTGTTACTGACATAAGGCCAAAGCATTGGAGAGTAAGCAGTTTATGCTTTCACGTCTGATAGAGATAAGCAGATCAGCTGTTTTTAGGGATTTAATGTAGTAGCGGAGAAAGGCCAATGAGAAGACTTGTAGTGGATTGGCAAGGATTGCATTGGGGAGAAGGTGGCATCAGACTTCGGTGCACATGCCATGTCTGTGCCCTCTCTCTGACCATAGTCAGGGACACTGAGATGAGATGCTGTGCAACATTTGATTTGGTGGAAATAAACTCTGTGCCAGCCTGCACAGATTTGCCATTATGGCTTTGCCCTCTGTGGCCTCAAAGACCGGGTTACAGCCTTCAAAACATGTGGCTGGCAGACTGTGTTACACAACCCAAGGTAGAGGGGTGCATCCGCGGGGCTGTCACATCAAGCAAAATCTGCTGCTTCACTGAAGGCGGCTTCTGCCTGGAGGGAGTGGGACTCTTTGGTCTGATCCTATGGAAGATTGCTCCTCAAAGAGAAAAGGAGAGTAGGAAGTGACATATCCACCAACCCCCCCTCTGTTATGGCTGTCCCGGCCCCCCTCTTCTCTCTGCCCCTCTCCCTGATAGCTGAAATCTCAGCAGAGGGGACAGCAGGGGTGAGTTATTTCCATTCAAATTCACCCTGCTACCCCCTGAAAACACGGGGAAGCCAGATGAGAGGCATGAGTGAGAGGGCCAAAAAAAAAAACAGTGCCTTTCACAGCACACTTTGGGCTCTTTATTATGCTACCATACTCTGTTTAATTGTGGGTTGGCATAGTAATGAATACCCCTCATAATGGCAGCAGCTGGGGGTGATGCTGGAGAAAGAGGAGTTGTGGGGAAAGGGGAGATGGGGACACATGCAGGGGTCCATCTAGAGGTTATGTAACACTAAGGGCCAGCTAGGCAGCCTTCAGCAAGCTGCCCTGTTTGTGGAATCTATGGACTTGTGTGTGGTGGTGAAGTATATTCAAAGGTTGAAACATTTTTTCTGTGTATGAATGTGTATGTTCATTTCTCTTTTTTTTTGTTTTCCCCCTTCAGGTCCTTCGTACCCATGTGATGGTGCGTGTTGGAGGGGGCTGGGACACATTAGAGCACTATTTGGACAAGCATGACCCATGTCGCTGTGCTGCTTTTGGTGAGGTCATTTCCTATTCCCCACTAACCTCTTACCAAACAGCTTTATTGTTATGGCTCAGTGTTTCATAACTCATGATTCACTAAAGATCATGATTCACATTTGATGTACTTTGTTCAGACTATGGCAGGTACTGTGAATCATTAAATAATTGTATTTGTCATTCAGTCCCTGTAGACATAACTATAATTTGAGAAATTCAAAATTTCATCATTGCATCTATCAGATTTTTGCTGTTTGACTTATTCTGTGACTAATTTTGAATAGTTATATCACCCATCAACAGTCAGTCTGTCAGACTGAACCCTGAGGCACTCTGACTTTGTAATTACTCTTCTGCTACTTGATTCAATGACATGTCTGTATAGCAGCTCATTACAACTTAAAACGTTTTTGCTACTTTGATTAGCAGGACAGTGATCATCATAACTCTGCAACAGTGAGAGTACACATCCTGATCTAAACTCCTGCTGAAGTCAGGGGGTGACCAGTGTCTATCTATAAAAGGCCACGCTGACAATAATGCAGTGATAAGTGTTATAGGAAAAGGTCATCTATGGCCTATAATTGTTTTGGATGAGAACTCATTCTCTGATTGGCTAGGTTGACTAGTGAGTCCATCTGTGGACAGCAGCTGTAATTTGTCTGCTAATAAAAAGCTAGATGCCACAGTCGTTAGCTGTGGTGTATTTCTTGGCCACTTGATGCCTTTTATCCTTGTACAGGCTGTCTGCCAATGTTGGTTAGAAGTCTTTCTAAACCACTTGTTGACAATCTTTTCCCACAGCCCACCGCTACCATCAGGCTAAAGCTAGTGGCCAAGGTCAGGGAGCCCAGAGCAAGTCCTCAAGCGCCCACTCCTCTCGCTCCACCAGCCCAGGTCCACACTGGCGAAACGATGGCATCGCACCCTACAAACTTTCTGACAGGCGGTCCCTGGAGCCCCTTTCTGCTCAGTGTGCCTCGTCTTCTCCCTCTGCGCGGCCAGGTCGATCTCAGAACTCTTTAGAGCTCGACTCTGGTGCAGCACGTACTCTTCTCCCAAAGCCGCCACGAGATCGCTCAGAACCCCGCCACTTTAATCCTCTCAGGTGAGTGTGTGTGTCTGCATAACTGTGCAGGCAAGTGTGTGGGTAAGTGTGATACAATAATTAGAAATTAGGTAGCCTGGGAGAGGATACTCAGTTTTGTGGCTTGTGCTTTTGTGTCTGTTAACAGGCAGCCACACAACAAATATACCAGAAGGCTCCAGATTAGAGCAGAGCAGATTTATCTAATCTCAGGTGACATTGCCCTGATAAATCCATAACACACAGCCACCCTACAGCACCTTCTTTTGGCTACAAGGTAGAGATGGCCGTGTTTAACCAGCTCTCTTCAGGATTTCTCTCTTCACTTTCATTTTACTAATGAGATTTTTAATCATCTTTCATGGTTGGGATTCTCAGGGAACTGTTGCTCAAGACTTTCTTCACTCACCATGTAAACAGATGGTCTAAATCAGTGTAAAGTCTGTGTCAAATATAACCACAAATCAGGCTCATATGCTTCTAAAGTGGCCTATCAGAGAAGGGTACTGAGATCTTTATCCATGGCTTTTATTATAGGGATATAAAAACAATAGATAAAATAAGATCTTCTAATAGATTTCATGAAGCTGGCAAAATCTTCCACATACCTTTGAATATGTCAGAGTGTGGAGGCGCCTTTGTTTAACACAATTATAGGCTGAATGGTGGTTTACTTTGGCTCTAAGCCAATATGCAGCTCATTTCTGTTATGAGCGACAGCTCAGATCAGACGTCAAAGCAACAGCTTATTCCAATTAACGCTGTGTGGGTTGGGCATCCCCGTTCAAAGATAAAGACTAAGCTGAAACTATCCCTAGACAACTGTTCAGCTAAGTGTGGAAGTAGGTCAACAGGTGGGCTCCATGCAGATAAATTGCTATGCCTAAATATATGCTAATGTAATTTCGGAGGATAACTACAGAAGTCCAGTTTGAGATCCTTAAAATCTCTCTAAATCAGTAAACTGTGTCTCCGCCACCAAAAGTCATCACAAAGGACCACAGCATGCTGTTACGACGAAATTGCTTAATTATTATTTTAATTTGTAAATTATACATACTGTATCTTTCTTCTCATGCTGCTCTTGTTTTTAAGTAAAATTTCAAGTTATACTAACAAAACATGCAAATACACTTTATCAGTGTTAGTTAATAAACAGACCAAGTGCTGTATTTCACCCATGTATAGAAAGTGCAAGAACACCTGAAATCTTACTTCAAACAAATAACACAGCCTGTGCTATGTCTTTAAATAACCAACAGTATTCACTCTACTGATCAGTACTCATTGGATCAATTGAGGTTTCTCCTTCCCGTAATGTGAACTATATGCTGATTAAACAGTTAAACCCCATGGTCCTGCTGGTGCATGACAGTGGAGTATGTTCTGGTCGAGAAAGCGCAGTGGTGTGTGTTGGGCTATAAAAACTATGAGACCTTTAATCCTGCTCCCACTTGTTCTCATCTTTGCTATAATCCCTCTGGCTGTCACTGCCCACTGTTCCAAGAAACACATGAGCCTTAGGTCAGATGCACTGTCTGTGTGCACCAGGTTGGAAATGCCCACAAATCCCTGTGTATTATCATGGTATGAAGGAAGATGGTAATCGGGTAAATCTGTGGGTGTCTTGAGGGCTGCGACTCAGGCGACCTGTGGAGTAATCTGTGGAATGACTGAAAAACAGAAAAAAAACATTACTTTTATGTATGTATTAGGTATTATTATAAATATAAAGCAATCTATTTTTATGCTTATATTATAGGAATAAGGAGACAATTATGCCAGTGACAAGACGTCTGTCTGGTGACAGTGACTCCTCTACGGCCTCCTCTAAGGGAGGAGGAGGAGGAGGAGGAGGAGGAGGAGGAGGAGGAGGGGGGCGGCAGTCTCTTGGAGGTGCTTCACGGCGCTCTGGTGAAGAAGTAGTGCTGCTCGTCAATCGTAAGGAGGGGAAACATATGATTGAGAGGCCTGCAGCTGGAAATCAGACCCCATCCCTGCGTCCCTCACTGCCTCGCGCACGCAGCCAGTCACGGGAACGTTCTGCATTCATGCCGATACTCAGACCCAACCCACCTCAAGATTCCTCTGAAGGAGTGCGGATGCCTCGCACAGAGAGGGGCCGCTCCCTTGGAAATGAAGGCCCGAGGAGGCTCCTTGGCCCACGGTCCCACAGTCAGAGTAAATTAACCAGCCGTACTCGGTCTGGTGATGCCAGTCCAGGACCCTCTCTCTCCTACAAGGATCCTCAGCCCCCACCTTCAGAGAAACGAGAAGATCTTCGGGCTAAACAAGTGCCCCCATCCTCTCCCAGAATGGGTGCTGGATTCTCCAAAAGGCAGTCATCCTCGTGTTCTAACTCGCCTAATAAAGGGGCCCAGAGCAACAATAGCAGCAGTCCCAGCAAGAAGACTATAACTACTCCCAGACCTCCTGCCCCTCGTTCCCCCTCCATAGGAAAAGGCAGATTGCTGCCACCTGTCACATCAGGGGGACGACGTTCACCACACTCATCTCCTCGCAACTCGCATCATCACGCCGCCCGCTCCTCTCGGACCTCACAGGGTTCCCGGTCTGCTGGGAGAGGCCACCTTAAGAATGCATCTGGTCTGGAATGCCAGGAGCCTGAGGAGGAAGGACTGGGCTTTGGCTTCCAGATGCTGCCAGCCTTAGACCCCCAGAAGGAGCAGGATCTTTATCGCAGCTTTGAGGCCGAGTATCTTGCCAATACACAGCAGGCTAGAGGAGTGTCTAATAAAGCTCCTGGTGGAGTGTCCATACAGCGAGCTGGTACACATTCAATGGCAGCACTCACTGATCCTAATGTCACTGACTCTGCCTATTCCTCTTCTAACTCATCCACCTCCTCCTTGAATGTGGGGGCCAAGATGGGAACTCTTCCTGACCTCAGGGAATCCAAGAGAATTAACCCCCGTCACATCTCACTGGAGGACCCCTTAAATTTACTTTCTGGACACAATTTCGGGGGACCACACAACTTTGGTCAAGGAGAGCCTGGGCACTGGGGGGAGTGTGGAGGTGGTCTCAAGAAGCTCCCAGCTATCTCCAGCTCCATGGAGGAAAGAGAAATACCTCCGTCCCTGCCTGGAATTCGAGACACAGAGTCAGACAGTTTGATGAATGACATTTCTTCGCAACCTGCTTTCCAATGTGGGAATATGAATGGAGAACACAGAGGTTCTCCTCCTGAAGCGAGGATGATAGGTCAACAGAGTCCTCTTGGCTGGAACACACAGCCTCAAGGAGATGTTCCACTGGAAAATCATCAGCCAAACTTACCTTATGACATGGAAAATGGCGATGGGAGTGTTGACCTCCCACCCCCTGAGGACTGTGCATCATCTCTGCCCCTTCCCCTCTCTGAGGACTGCTCTTTCCAGGATTCCTCAAGTGAAAACTCTTCTATGTGCTTCAGCTTGAGCGAATCCCGCTCAGAGTCCCCTCCACCAACTTTACCCTTGACTAACGGGGACACAGATGGAGAAATGCTAGAGACTAAGAAAGGGCCAAAGAAAGCAAATAGGGTCGACCCAATCACTAAGCACAAACTGGGAGCTCGGTTCAGGCCTCGCACTGACAACAGGCCAGAAAATGGCCCCTCACGTATACCCACCCCCGTCAGCTACAGAGAGTTGCAGGCTCAAAACACTCTTTCCCCCTGCCACACCCCACCGCTGTCTCCTCAAAGCTCCCATCCTGCTGGTCGTCAAGCCACATGCAAGGGCCTGCAACAGGCCTTCACTGATATGATCCATCCTCATCCTCATTCCCCAGCCATGGGCAACAAAGATTGCTCCTACCCTGTACAGTCAGGCAGCGTGGACACTGAAGCTTGGATGTAGCACAAAATGAAACTATGGATGACCTAGAGGTTGTTGTCATGAACTTTAACTACTGTGTGTAAAAAAAAAAAAAAAAGAAACAAATTTGGGCTACAGACTGTTTTCACTGCATGTCAAACACTCCTTTTTTCATTTAGTTTTTCCCCTGAATAACTGCAGAGGCTCACATTGCTTTTTTTGCACTCAAGCCAAATTATTTATTACCAAAGGAATGGTCTTTATATTACTGTAATTTTAATGTGTGCATGGGTATGCTTTTGCCAATCATAGTCTTTCTTTTTTTTTTTTTACAAGTCACTAGTGAAATCCTCACGGTTGATAGACAGAAATAGAAAGAGAGAGCATATGTGCTGCCATGTGCCTCACTAAGGGGCATGGTAAAGTGCCAGAGATTTAAAGCTGCAACTCTAGAAACAATGTAAACACTACTCCCTTAGTCATGTGGACTGGCTCCCTCTTGTGGTTTGCCATAGCATCTCTGCTTGCCTTGATAGTCAAAATACTGGCATGATGACTGTGATGTTTTCAGTCTGTCCACATTAGTGGTCTCCATGTATGACTCAGTATACTCACATTACGATAGTAACACTAATCAGTAACATAGACTAAGGTACACCCATCATTCTTCTGACTTTATGAACATTACACGGACTACAAATTTCTGTACAGTTGTTTAATGTTATTATTTAACTATGTCAGCTTTTCATAATCAGCTGTTATAGACAAAGATAGATGCTTTTTGTTTGAATGCTTAATGTCTTTTTAAGATTATGTTTATTGCAGTAAAATGTTTAAAATTTACTTTAAATCTATTGAGTGTAAAAATATGAGGAGCTGAGGGGGGGGAGGTTATATAACTTTGTATGATTGTCACTGAAATTAGAAATTTTGAGTTCTTCTTGTGACCAAACTGTACTCTGGAATCAAATGCTAAGGGGAATGAATGTGTAAATACATGCTGAGAGTGGGTATTTTGTAAAGATGAGGCATGGAATGTACAGTTTAATGTACATATTCACTGTATTCAGTTCTGTGCAGCCTTAGCTATGCAATACCGGTGTTGAAAATGCCTTGAAAATTCCCTTTGCCTTAAAATTTTTTCACAGTTTAATTTTTTCCTTTTTTTTTTTTTTTTTTAAATGTTTTTAGCTTATCATCATTAAAATCTATTAGTTAACACTGCATTGCCATCTTTAATGGTTTATAATGCTTGGACAGTTTAGGGGTGAATGTGAAGATGAAAAAAAAAAAGAAGAAGCATTGCCAGCCAGTTTAATTTATGAATTATACTTGACGTGGATGTACAATTAATGAAACATATATATATATAATGTATTTCCACTCAATTCCCCTGGTTGTTTTCAAACAACAAATGCCAGATAACCTATTTAGCAGATGGAATTCAATAATATGGCACAATTTATATCTAGTGGTAGAAAAAAAAGTTCTATTCAATAGTAGAAAATGTTTTCTTGATATGATACTCATATGTCCTGGTGCTGATTAGAGCCAATAATAAGAATATGATATGGTAAGGTTTGATGGTGGGTGTCTGCATGTGTGCAGAAGTGCATGAATAATGGATACTGTAACTGGATATTAAGGCTACCTTGTGAAGCTTTTGCATGGTTGTCATCAGTATGACATTGCAGACTCCAGCTACAGAGCCCACATTACTAGTTTTGTGGTATTTAGCTGGTGTGAAAGGCAGTAAAGTTGGAATAGTGGTGTCCTGTTTAGTACCCTGCAGAAACTATACAATCTCAAAAGCTTTTGGCTTTGATTAAAGGAAAACTGGTGGGTGCTTTGCATTCATTTTAATGAATATTTTCCACAGACTATGGAGGCAAAGAAAAAGTTGATAAAATAGTTTTTGCTGGATACTAACAGTGAATGGATTTGGAATTGAGAGTGTTGAGAGTGTGCATATCTTTGTGTACATACTATATGGGAATATGTACAGATTTGGAGTAAAGACAGGAGTGGTGTTGGTCTAATTTATTTATTTATGAAATGAACTTTCGTGGGCTCTAGTATTTCCCAAGTTCTGCAAGTGAGTGTTTAGGGAAATCCAAATGAGACAGCAGACAGACAGAATCCCTTGGAAATGTTGCCAGTTAAAAACTAAAGTAATTTGAAGGCAAACTGAACTTATTTATATTGTTAAAGACACAGTTATTTTATCATGTGCTGAATCCTCACTGCTACAGATGATTTATGATGGACCAGTATTGTTAAAGCTACACTGATTCCAATAAGTAGCTGGTTGTCACTTTGGCTTGTACAAACACATTATTATATGTATTCTAATTCTTTTCAATTTATATTTTGTTTTGGTTTGTTTGAAGATTTGAATTTGAATCAACTGGTGTTTTAAATGTACAGGCTAACTGAGCCGGGACTTCTACAATCGTAAAATGATTGTCCTAATTTGCTATCTCTAGATTTCTACCTTCACAGATTTTGGGAAACATTTATTCCTCCATATCCCCAATCAGCAAAATCTGAATGTTTGTGATCTTCACTAAGACTTCGGTTAAATGTACAGATTGCTTGACATTGTGGAATTTGTGTTTATGAAATAGCAATACTGCAATGTTTCACTTTTCTTTTTAAATTTGAAAATGCTGTCAAGTTGTTCTTGTAATAAATATTTTGCTCTGAAGTTTATGATGCACCCCGATCTGTTTTTCATGAATAGCTTTTGGCACATCAGTGACTGGATTTGGATTTACTGGAACTCCTACAGTGCATGTCAGAGAAAAGATGTGTGTGTGTTATTCTTCATGCACAATGTTACTCACCATGATTTTGTACTTGAAGCATAAATAATTTGTTGCATAAGTAACACAATATGACTATACCTCCTGCAGATTTTGCTTGCTGAAGTTCAAAATTTCAACAAAACTGATATTTTATTTTCTGGAGTACACACAAAGATAAAATTCTGCAGTTGTTTCTCTTCACAATGTGTTCAAAAGATTGCAATTTTTTTTATTACTATTTATTGTATATTGGTATTGGTAATGTATTTTGGTAAAATAATTAAGCAAAACCCTACATAGTCTTATGTGCTAACCACCCTGCGACCCATATGCTATCTTTTTTTTTAATAGAAATTAATATTTGGTAATCCTCATTTAAATGAATAGCTGTGCCATTAACGCCTGGAGTTTCAACCCTATATAAACTGATACACAAGACACTTGTACACTATTAACAGTTTGCAGGGTTTAGGCCAAAGATTGTGTATAAATATATGTGCATTTTATACAGTCATTGTATTAGACTGTATCAGCTACCAAATAAACCGACGGCTGAGTATCACCGTGTTTACATAATGAGGCTACTTTGTTCTTACGGTAACTTTCCGAATTATTTATTTACAGTTACATTTAATATTTAATAACCTACTCTTTATGTGGATGTTAAGTAGCCCGCTTTGGCTTGGAGCTGAAAAGGAAAGAGTGTGGCACTGATAGAGTTCACCTCATTATGAACAGCCCTGTATGGATGAAAGCTGACGCTGCCTGCCTGTCGTTATTTTGTTAAAAGACGGAAGTAAATCAAGTAGGAGGGGACGAAGGCCATCACAGTAACTGCTACGCCTGTCACGGTAAGATGTTTGTGCTCGCTGAATTCACTGTGTGGCGAGTGTAATTTCAACGCCAGAAGGTACGCTAATTCGTTGAGTAAGGTCTGAATTAGGCCGATAGATTAAGAGCTTAACTATCCCGGCAAAGGCTTCCTTAAGCCCCTACTTAGAAGGTCATGTCTCAGCTTTGCTAGCCAGAGAAGTGGCCAGGCGCTAGCTGACACTGACAGGCTGCTATCCTTTAGCATTAGCTTCATTCATCTACTCTAACAGCTGCAAACATGCAGGAATGGGCAAATCAGTTATGCGTGAGTAGTAGATTGAAAAGCACTGTTAAATGCACAACTATCGGCAGCAATGTAGCTGACTTTAGGTTAACTACACATCTTAGTGTGGTTCCTTTTGCACACACTCGAGCCAGCTATGCTGTCGCCGTTGTAGCCTAATGCTAGCCAGCTAGCCTCTACTTTGTGTCTTAGGTGGCGCTATAAGTTAACGACAGCTTATGTCAAATGTTTGTATTGTGAGTTTAGAAGTTATTTAAGAGTACACAAGTGGTTCAGTGTCAGTTTAGCGCGGTAGCTGCGTGATTTATCGTACAATTGGGTCGTAATCTGCTAGCGTCTTGCTAACTACGTCGACACCGTTTCTGGTTAACTTGTGGCTAGTTGGGGACCTGTCGGATGTTGACTGGTACCTGATAACCTGATACCTGGTGCTCTAGTTAGTGTGTATTTCAGTCCCACTAATAGCAAGTTAAGATTTGTCTGACAGGATTCAGTCATGTAGACGTATGTTGGAGAGCTGTTAACATCACCGCAGAATCATTTTGCCAGCACTAAGTGCCCTTAAAAAGAAACATTAGCTGAAAGAACAAAACAATCAGTAGCTGCTTTGTTATATCCTGGATAATTTTTCAGTGTTGATATTATCACTGAAACGCTGTGGGAATATAGGTGGAGGAAATTCCTCTCTTTGTACTACCATTTGACTGAACTGAATTTCAGTGGGATTAATGAAATATTTATGGGTTTGTTCATGCACTGCAGCAGTATTTCCACACAGCTGTAACACCGCAACAGTAAATATTCACACTAACTTATGTTAATATCCGTAAGATTCAAAAGAACCAAAGGCAAGAAAATGTCATTTTAATGTCATACTATGCATAATATAAACAAGACATATATATCTTAAACATATATACTACTGGTAGTAGATAAGTGAAGGTGGATGGGGTGGACCCCAGGTATTTAAAACCTGGGGTCAGCCACTGATAGTGTGCAAGAGGCAGTGGTGGCCAAAGTACTGACATTCTGTACTGAAGTAGAAAACTACTCTGGTAACAGTTGAAGTACTGGTTCAACTTCTGTACTCAAGTAAAAGTAAAAAAGTACAGGCTCTGAAATCTACTCAAAGTAAGAAAGTAAAAGTAGCTCCTTGGAGGACGTTTCTACCTCTTTCTTACATCTTTCTCCATCTGAGTGAAGTTATCGCTCATTTTTTGCTCTCCCTTAAAATACAGCAGCTGTTCTTTTAGCTAGCAGACACACTGTGTGACAAACTGCAGACACTTTTTTTTGTCCTTTACGTTTTCTGTCACTCGTTTTCCTCACCATTCCGGCGTGCAGCCTCTATGTAAAGCGCAACTTCCTCTAGCTCTTTCCGGTCTCCGAGCGAGCGCTGCAGGAGCCTCTCCCTGTACCGTGTGGGGTGTCTGTTCCCTCTCCCCCACCCTGTTGTTGCGACTTCCAAGAAAAAAACCCGCTCACAATCAGAAGCCGGCTCCCGCATTGACCGGAAATGCAAACGTTTCTCAGACGCATTAAACCTCAAGTAACGAGCTTGTTTTGAAAATGTAAGAAGTAGAAAGTACAGATACTTGTGTAAAAATGTAGTGAGTAAAAGTAAAAAGTTGTCAGAAAAATAAATACTCAAGTAAAGTACAGATACCTGAAAAATCTACTTAAGTACAGTAACGAAGTATTTGTACTTCGTTACTGTCCACCACTGGCAAGAGGGGTGAAGAAGATGGTGGAGTGGGTGGAGATGAGTGTCAAGGGCCATTTGTGACAGAAGGAGAGCAGCGAGAGTGAAAGGGAAAGTTTACAAGACGGTAGTGAGACTTGCTATGATGAATGGTTTGGAGACAGTGGCACTGACAAAAAGACAGAGGGCCGAGCTGAAGATGTTAAGGTTTTCACTTGGAGTGACCAGAATGTATTGGATTAGAAATGAGGGACAGCTCATGTCCAGCAGTTTGGAGACAAAGTTAGAGAGATGACATGCAGGCAGTTTTATACATTAAACTGTTCTCTAATTAATTAAAAAAAAAAATAAAAATAAGTGCCTTGTGGGCTTATCGGGCAATGGGAAGAGGAAATGGAGATAACACAAAAGAAAACATTCAAAGTTGGCTGAAATGAGTTATTGTTGGCCCCATACATGCTGACCAGAAAGATTTTAGTTATTTATTTTTTTAGAGGAGATCCTAGTGTCTGGTTTCTTAACAAAATCCATTGTTTTGGTTTCCGATGGATCCCTACAGTTTATTCTGAAGAAGACAGGAATTCCTTTTATTTCCCTGTGCTTGCATTTCTAGTATTTCCTGTTGTTCTCATGATGCTCCAAGTTTCCAGTCAGGAAAAGATTTCACTGTCATCTTTCTCATCCTCTCATTTGTTTGCAGGAGAATCGACAATTTGGGTCCAAGATGACAGACTCCAAGTACTTCACCACTACCAAGAAAGGTGTAAAATTTTGTTTGTTAATGCATGATTTACAAAACTTAACACGGTAAACTCTTTAATGAGAGGTTATGATTGTAATCGTGTTGCTGGACCCCACACTTTGTTTTTATGCTAGTGCTTTGTAGATTTTATGTCATTGTGAGCTCAGAATAATTATTCTGCTGAATAATTATTTCTACAAAGGGGACCTGACCTTTTTCCAGGTTAAAGTAATTTTTTTTTTTTCTCTTTAATAAAACTGAAGTGTGTATATTCCCAGTAAAAGGATTTATGTTTTCATTAACAGGAAGTCTATGAAGCCAAGCACACTTACTTATTTTAGGAGATCATTTCAAGAGCATGTATATTTTCGCAGAGCTACGGTTGTTACCTGACTATAAAGTAGAGTTTGGGGGGTGGGGGGGTAGGAGGGGAATTATCCAAAGATGTCATCTTATTGCTTTGTATCAACATTGTTTCTCAGAACAACAGCTCTGGCTTTTGTATATCAGATAAGCCATCATGAGAATTAACTCTCAGCCAGATAACTGCTGGGCCTACTTGTATTTCAGCAGCTCCCCCTTACACAGTGTTGCTCTGGGAAAGCCTAGAAGTCCTCTTTGTTCTCACATGCAGGGCTTAGGAAATATAAACAGATGCTTACAAATTATAGTGCACCAGACTCCTTGGTTTTTAAGGATTACATGAGAGATAAGAGCAAGTTTCCTACTGCTTTTTGGTTTAGTGTGGATCTGCCTGATGTTGTGGTGTGTAGCTCACATGTTGAAGGAAATTTTGAGGATTAATTTGGCTGGGAAACTCTTAAGCCGGTAGAGTCAAATCTAAGCCCCAAATTGGCAGTCTCCTTGCTGCATATAGTTTCATACTCTAATTAGGCAGCTGAGTTAGACTGCACTCAGACCTAAATTAAAGTTGATTCTCTAATTTTTGTACAATTCAGCACAAATGAGTAAAGACATTGTTGTGTGGCTATATTTCTCTGCTTTAACATCATTCCTTCCTTATTAGCTTTGTGCTAGCACAAAGTCCTCGATGTAGTTTGCACTCATGTTCTTGTCCTTTGGTGCAATAAAAAAAAAAAAGTAATGTTCATGTCTCGACCACGTTGTAGACCGCTCCACTATTTTCCTCCTCCCTACACACACAGCTGAAGTCAGCTGATTGTAGCACAAATGGGCAGGATGAACAAGGTACATTTGATACCTTCTTTTTCTTTGTCTGCCCATTGGACAGATAATTGAAGAACCTTTGTAATGCAAGTAATATTATTTGAACTATAATGTGGGTGCTGAGTTTAGTTACCAAATGTGATTACAGTACAACACTGATTATAGGACAATTGTATGAATTTTAATTTGTTTTAGCTAGCTGTACCTAATAATAAATTGGCAACTGAATTTTCCATCTCTAACCTACTAAAAAGATTCACAGAAGCTACATTAGCGCCTCTAACGTTTAGTGATGTACTAATTCACTGTCCAGTAAAAACATCAAATTTTAGACAAATCCTAGTTTTAAGTCATTCAAGGAAATAATTGGCATGTCGCCCAGAAGTACTTAAATGAAAGGTGTAGGTGTTACTGTAGTACTGGCTTCATTGTGCTTGCACCATGATCATTATGCTTTCAGCTGACAGTCAGTTGTACTTACCCACTCATTCTATATTTTATGAAGGTTTCTGACAGATCACTGTAAAATGTCAGCCAGTGTATCCACTGTCTAGTTTGCGCATTTTAATGTTGGCACTGATCCACAGCACTTTCCTTTTCTTTGTGTGCCAGTTGGATTACACAATTTTTTTTTTTTTTTCTCTCTCTCTCAGGGTTCAGTATACCCCAAGGCCAGTCCATCAAATTTACTGGTTCAAAAAAAAAAAAAAAAAAGAAAAGACAGTTTAATTACTGCTAGTGCTGCTAAATACTGCCGCCTAGTTATCAGTAGATTTATATTTTCTATAATGCATCTACATGTATCAGAACAAAATATGTTTCAAGCTTTAACCTCCTGAGACCCGAACTCCTGTTTGCGATGCATTTTAAATTTCTCCTAGATATTTGTGATTGGATGGACCTGAAATGTGTATATACTAAGCTTCCTCTTTGAACAGGAAGTTGTATTTTGTTACATGGTTGTTATATACGTTTGTGAGGGGAAAAAAAAGATGTCCTCAGATGTGGACACTGGGATTATTTTATAGCATAACACAACAAAAACAGCATGACTTAACAAAGTATAAAATACTATTGAGCACAATGAAGTATAAGGTGCAGCAAAGCCAAAATGTAATGTCCCCATATGTGGACGCAGGGTCTCAGGAGGTTAAAATAAATGTAGTGGAGTAAAGTGAAGGTCAGTTTAAGCCAGTTTGTCACAGGTTGAATTGATTAATGTGAGCACTGTCACTGACCCAAATAGGACTGCAGTTGGCCAGTCATTAAGCTTATGTTTAATCATGTCTCTTGTGTGTACAGGGGAGATCTTTGAGCTCAAGGCAGAGCTAAATAGTGATAAGAAAGAGAAGAAGAAGGAGGCTGTAAAGAAGGTCATTGCGTCCATGACAGTGGGCAAGGATGTCAGGTGGGCCAGTAGGGAAAATATCAATGGAAATCATGTCAGAATTGTCCACAGTGGAATTGCGTACATCAGCTGTCACTTTGAGTCGGTAGTCACATGACAGCTTCTCTCTCCTTCAGTGCTCTCTTCCCAGATGTTGTGAACTGTATGCAGACAGACAACCTGGAACTGAAGAAGCTGGTCTACCTTTACCTGATGAACTATGCCAAAAGCCAGCCAGACATGGCTATCATGGCTGTTAACACCTTTGTAAAGGTAAGGTTCAGTCTGTCATAAATATGTAGAACCTATAAGAAATTATCAATTTATAGTCTGTCAGAGCTGTTTTGGTGTCTTTGAGTTCTTCCACAATTTGTTTTTGTACCAAACCCCCCCTTATTTTACATGTTGTGGGATGCTGATACAAACAAAATTTAGAACAAATTAAAGTGTTTCTGATATAATGTAGCATGCTTTAGAAATTGATAAAAATTTGTGACAACTTCTGACCTCATTGAACCATCCACCTAGGACTGTGAAGACCCCAACCCTCTCATCCGGGCCCTTGCTGTTCGTACCATGGGCTGCATTCGTGTGGACAAGATCACGGAGTACCTCTGTGAGCCTTTGAGAAAATGTCTGAAGGATGAAGACCCGTACGTGAGGAAGACAGCTGCTGTTTGTGTAGCAAAGCTCCATGATATCAATGCCCAGTTGGTGGAGGATCAAGGCTTTCTGGATACACTTAAAGATCTCATCTCTGACTCCAACCCTATGGTAGGACTTGTTCAGGCAGCTTTATCACCTGGTTGTTCAGCCAGCCATGTTTCTTACCATGAGTGACAGAACACCTACAAGCCATAATTCTGTTTACTGATAAACCCACTGTTGTCACACAGATGTTGAACATGATGCCTGTGATCTCTCTTTTGTATGTTGGCATAGCTGTTGGGTATGGTTTTCTTTGTTTGCATTTATCTGTGCCCCATCTTCATCTGTAGGTTGTAGCAAATGCAGTGGCAGCGCTATCTGAGATTGCAGAGTCTCATCCCAACAGTAATCTAATGGACCTGAACCCTCAGACCATAAACAAGTTGCTGACAGCTCTTAATGAGTGTACAGAGTGGGGACAGATATTCATCCTTGACTGTCTGGCAAATTACACACCTCGTGATGACCGGGAGTCCCAAAGGTAAGAAGGAGGCTTACTCCTTGTGCTTGTCTTTTGGCCTGTTCTGTTCACCATGGACTGGAGTTAATTTTCTGCCCTTCCTCTTCCAACATTAATAACACCTGCTAGCATCTGTGAACGTGTGACCCCACGGCTCTCCCATGCCAACTCTGCAGTGGTGTTGTCAGCAGTTAAAGTTTTAATGAAGTTCATGGAGATGCTGCCCAAAGACTTGGACTATTATGGCACTTTACTGAAGAAGCTCGCCCCTCCACTGGTTACTCTCCTCTCTGCTGAGCCTGAGTTGCAATATGTGGCACTGAGAAACATCAACCTCATTGTCCAAAGACGGTAAGTCTGTGAAGAGGGTCTCTTTGCCATGCTTTAAATTTCTAAATTTAATGAAGATATTTCAGGTGGACTCCTTTTCATTTTGTAAACCAGAAATATTAAATGTGTCATTTTAGCCCAGAGATCCTGAAACACGAAATGAAGGTTTTCTTTGTAAAGTACAACGACCCCATTTACGTCAAACTGGAGAAGCTGGACATTATGATTCGCCTAGCATCTCAAGCCAATATTGCCCAGGTAAGAAACCTACATTTATAATGCAACGTTAGCTTAATGCTCCTAAGCAGAAGTCTAGTTAACAGTATCCTGGGAATGACACACACATTTATCCTGCTGTAGGTACTGGCAGAGTTAAAGGAGTATGCCACTGAGGTGGATGTGGACTTTGTGCGTAAAGCCGTCAGAGCCATTGGCCGCTGTGCCATCAAAGTTGAGGTAAGAGAAGGTGATGTAATACTGTCATCAGCTGCTTCATTTGTGTCATCTATATAGTTTAACAGTAATCCTAACATTATGCTTGTTTTGCTGGTAATTGAAGTCAATCAGATCAGAGCACTATAAATGGTTAAACCAGTTGCCACCAGTAAGACAGAGTTTCAAACACAAGGTGGTGCTGTCATCATGACATTGATTTTTGTTAGTTTCTTAAACTAATCAAACTACAGCTTATTAATATTTCCATTTTGGGCAAGCACGAGTATACGGCACAGGATATTTTCTCTTACAATTTCAATAGAACTTTTTGCTTTTGACATTTAAAGCCTGGTCTCATTTGGAAGTGAAAATGATCCTAAATAAAACCAATAAATAAATTTCTGTGTACTAGACAAATATTGTCTGCCATTGTGTATTAGGAATGTTCCATGACTGTCTTTAAAAAAAAAAAAAAACCAAAACAAAACAAAAAAGAAAAACAAAAAAAAAAAACCTAAATGCACTAGATTTAAAAACTGTTAAACTGTTCCTGCTGCATCATGCTGTTTGGATCACTTTGATAATCTTATTCTAACTACCTGAATGTTGCAGTTTCACCATGGATCTCATTCTGTGCTCTGTGCCTCTCTTTCCTCTATTCTAACCCTTTATACTCTGCTGCTTATTCCATGGCTGTCAACTCTGTTCTGTTAGCACTTTGCACAGAGAGCAAACATCAAATTCTGTGTCAAACTGACTCAACCTTCATGTCAAGGATCATCACTGGTGATGAGAGCTGGGCAGCTGGCTATGACCCAGAGACCAAAGAGCAGTTTTCAGTAAAAGATCCCACAGTGTTTCAAAGCCTGAAGGCAGCGCATCAAGTCAAGAGTATAACCAGCAGCATGCCAGCATATTAGCATTCACGGGGTTGCGCACCATGAATTTGTCTCCTGGTGTCCAACTGTCTATGCAGAGTTGTGTGAAAATGGCCTAAGGTGTCCGAGGGACAACTTTGAGCAGACTCGGCCTGAACTGTGTTGTATAGCATGGCTTGTGCTAATGTGCACCCATCGACACAGTGACCACCCTCTTACTTTTCTCTCCCAAAATAAAACATTTATTTGAAAGCTTACTGTTTAGATACACTGGACGAGATACAACATGCAGAATGATTAGAGTGGGACTGTCAGGGTGTAATATGCATGTAGGGATTGATGTATCAATGATCAAGATATTGTTAAAGAGAATCTTATCCACATGTATAATTTTTTTTTTTTTTTTTTTTTGTATAGGAACACTCACTGAACTTAGTCAAGGCAGTAAGCTTTTCCTCTCTGTTTGTTAGCAATCAGCCGAGCGCTGTGTCAGCACCCTCCTAGACCTCATCCAGACTAAGGTTAACTATGTGGTGCAAGAGGCCATTGTGGTCATCAAGGACATCTTCCGAAAATACCCTAACAAGTAGGTTGTTTCTTGGACATTACTGTTTTTCACATTTTGTTAACTCTTTTTATCTACATTCAGTCTTAAGTTTAGAGAGTGGCTGAGAGTAGCTGAGTATATGCTTTATTTTATAACCTATATGCGTTTGTTTGTCCATCCATCCGTCTGTGAGGGTTAGCAGTCCAAACAGAAAACCCCGGACCTCCCACTCCCTAGCCACCATCTCCAGCTAATTTGGGGGAACACGGGCATTCCCAGGCCAGCCGAGAGAAATAATCTCTCCAGCGTGCCCTGGGTCTGACCCAGGGCCTCCTTCTGGTAGGATATGCCCAGAACACCTCACCAAGGAGGTGCCCACAATTGGCCAGTACAGCATCCACATCACTGCAGCCGAGGCTCCAATCCATCTGTCAATCTCCCGTTCCCTTCTTCCCTCACTTGTGAACAAGACCCCATGAGCACTCCACCCTTTTCCGGCTAAGAACCAGGGCCTCAGATTTGGAGGTGCTAATTCTCTTGCCTGCCGCTTCACAATCGGCTGTGAACCGCCTCAGTGCAAGCTGTAGGCCGCCACCTGATGAAGTCAACAGAACCACATCATCTGTGAAAAGCAGAGATGAGATTCTGAGGTCAACAAGGAGGAAGTCTTCTGCCACTTGGCTATGCCTAGAAGTTCTTTCCATAAAAAATATGAACAGAATCTGTGACAAAGGGCAACCCTGGAAATGAGTCCCACTTATTGCCGGCAATGCGCTTTCTCCAAGTCCACAAAACAAATGTAGACTGGATTTGCAAACTCCCAGGCGCACTCTAATATCCTTGAGGATCAAGAGTTGATCCAGCGTTCCATGACCAAGTTGAAAACCGCATTGTTCCTCCTGAATTTGAAGTTTGACTAAAGGATGAACTCTTCTTTCAGCACCCTGGCATAGACATTCCCAGGTAGGCTGAGGAGTGTGACCCACCCTCCGCTCTCCCAAATTGAAGATGGGAACCACCAATCCAGTGGCACTGCCCAGATCTCCACACAATGTTGCAGAGGTGTGTCACCAAGACAGCCCTACATGCAGCACCTTCAGCAACTCAGGTCGAATGACATCCACCCCAGGAGCCCTGCCACCAAGGAGTTTAACTACCTCAGTGACCTCACCCTCAGTGATGGGTGAGCCATTCCACTTATCCCCAGACTCTGTTGCCTCTACAGAAGACATGTCATTGAGATTAAGGATCTCCTTGAAGTATTCCTTCCACTGCCCGACTGTATCCTCAGCGCCCCCCCCCTGCACTATATACTGTGTCAGTAGAGCACTGCTTTCCCCTCCTGGATCAGCTTACAGTTTGCCAGAATCACTTCGAGGCAGTCAGAAAGTCTTTTTTTTTTTTTCACGGCCTCACGGACCTCCTCCCATGCCCAAGATTTTGCTTTAGCCACCATCTGTGCTGTGTTCCACTTGGCCTGCCATTACCTATCAGCTGCTGCTGAAGTCCCACAGACTAACCAAACCCAATAGGACTCCTCCTTCAGCTTGATGACTCCCTTCACCTCAAGTGTCCATCTCTTTTGAGGACTACCACCACGACAGGCACCAACCACCTTGCAGTTGCAGCTCTGTGCAGCAGCCTTAGCAATGGTGCTGGATATGGTCCATTCGGACTTAAATGTCAGAATGCTGTCAGAGTTCTGGGAGTTGAAGATCTCACAGACTGGGGCCTCTGCCAGGTGTACCCAGCATGCTCTCACTATACATTTAGGTGCACCTGCTGGTCACTTCCCCCACCAAGTGACCAGCAGATGGTGATCAGTTGAAGCTGATTCATACAATTAGAAAATCTATCATGGACCTGCAACTTAGGGTGTCCTGGTGCCATGTGCACTTAAGGTCATCCTTATGTTTGAAGATGATATTTGTTATGGATAGACTGTGGTTTGCACAGAACTTCAGTAGCAGAACACCAAGGAGACACTGGATGAAGCACCCTTACCCTGCCCAGCAACTCCAGCAGAATGAGAGCCCTTTACTCAAAAAGACAGCGTTTGTTTGCACCTGGTACAAAGGGCAGGTTGGTTTGTCTGGAGCATGACCTCTGTGGATACAGCAGAGTGGATTCATATGCAAGATAGAAACCTCTCCTACACAGCCGTAGAACATCATCACAGATTCGTGAGCCTCCAAGGGAGTAGCTTTGCCATGGTTCCAGATCAGCATGGCTCATGCCTTGAGCAACATGAGTCACTGCCCAGGCAAACTGTTGCATTTTCTATTAATTATACAATTCTGCTGTACCATGTCTTGCAATGAAAGCAATATGTAAATAGAATAAATTTATAAAGCATTTTATGCAGGTCAGAAATTCACCAATCACTGCAGAAAACATAGTTTGGCCTCTTGCCTGCAAAAAACCCAAAGACCAAACCAGAGCTAAAATGAGAGTAAATAAATAATGAATTCACATTTGTCAGGCTGCCAGAAAAAAATGACTCCAAAGCAATGTTAATTATGGTCTATGTCTGCTGGAATTAAAAGTAGACAGTTATTTGCAACCATGTATTACAAGCCAGACATGTGGTGGTTGTTTCATCAGCTTTTATTTCTTAGTTATTTCCGTCCATTTTGGCTAAAAACAGATGAATGTAGTTTTAAGAAAATTACAGCAATATACATTATGCCATTGTTGTATTTCAGCATCTCTGCTAATGCATTTGTGACATTTGAATGCATCTAATGCTTTGTGTCACTGTTTACAGGTATGAGAGCGTGATTGCCACTCTGTGTGAAAATCTGGATTCTCTGGATGAGCCGGAGGCACGTGCTGCCATGATCTGGATTGTGGGAGAGTACGCTGAGCGCATCGACAACGCTGATGAGCTGCTGGAGAGCTTTTTGGAGGGTTTCCATGATGAAAGCACTCAGGTGTATTTTGGAGGGTGTGGGGAGGTTGATATTTGAAAAAGTCAATATTTAATGGAAGCTGCAGCAACAATTTGACATCCATGCAGGCAGTAACGAGTACACCTTTTCAAGCAGGAAATCATTAAAGCCATTGGTTAGCTGCTGCAAAGCACTGAAAAGGAAATGACAAAAGCATACACACATTCAGAAGTACTGTTTTCATTGAGCTTACACAATGATTAAAATAAGAAATATAGAGACAGGAGTAAAATATCACACTTCACTGTACTAACCAGGATTAATGGGAAGGCTTTACAATATCTGTCACTGTTCATGTGTGGCTCAGGGGCGTATTTGTTGAAAAGCCAGCCTTTACTCTGAAGAGCTTTCTACCACGGCTCACTGTGGAATTACACCAAGCTTTGCTTGGTTAGACTTTCTCTAAGTAATTGATTGATTCCCACATTATTGCCTTGGAAAATGTATTCTGTTTCTATTGACTGATGAAGGAAGCAGGACACATGAAGCACACTTACTCATTGTGTATTCTCCAAACACTACACACACCTAATACTTGGCACATTTTGTCAGAGCCAACTGATCAGATATTAAACAATTTGCATACTGCTGTGCTGTGACAGAAAGGTTTGGGGCTGCTGTGCATGTGTGAAAATGGCTTAGACTATTTACTGCTAGCTGGGTGTGTCATATTAAAATCTTGATTACTTACTATGTGTTCATTATGGATCAGTACAGATGCAGCCTAACACTGCATTCTAGTTTAAGACAAAGTTATTTTTTGCTCAAAGTGCAAAGTCATATATGAGCATTTGTAACACATTTTGTGTTCCCTGTGACTTCTAGGTGCAGTTGCAGCTACTGACTGCAATTGTCAAGTTGTTCCTGAAAAAGCCGACAGAGACCCAGGAGCTAGTGCAGCAAGTGCTAAGCCTAGCCACACAGGTGAGAGGGGGAGGGGGGGGGGGGCAACAAAACACAAGCAGTCCAGCTCATACAGTTTAATTTTTCCTTCTCATAGTCTGTCAACAGATATTTGGCAGTGCTTCCTGTGCTGTCTACTATTCTGACTTTGCTGCTCATCTCTTTATTCTTTTAATTGTGTAGTTTACCCCTTGTCAAAAAGGGCCTCCTATTTCTGACACAGTTACAAAATCCAGAATAGTATAAGCTTCTCACAGATATGCATTTTTTTTCCCCAGGATTTGTGTATAGTGTTGCCAAATATGCAAAATGGTAATTTTACCCCTAATGTTTATGCACACAAACATTTATTTTTTATTTTTTATTTTTTTTGTACAAGGCAAGCAGAAAGC
Source organism: Archocentrus centrarchus (assembly GCF_007364275.1). Taxonomy (NCBI): domain Eukaryota; kingdom Metazoa; phylum Chordata; class Actinopteri; order Cichliformes; family Cichlidae; genus Archocentrus; species Archocentrus centrarchus. The sequence continues at coordinate 14,061,588 of NC_044354.1, read as the reverse complement.
AGCAATGTAGACAATGTGCTTCACAACTTCAAAGAACCTTAGAGCTTATAGAATATATTATTCATTGACTGAAGTTACTTTTAAGCTTACTTGATTTTGTCAAAAAACCTGGGAACTCCATGCTTTTCCATGCTGAGAAAAATGTACAGTGTCAGATTGCCTCATACATAATCCAAATCCTAGCACTACCCTAAGGCTAACTCTGTTTTTGATATCTTTGTATCACTACTGGGCCAAGATGGAAAGAGTTGAACATTAAGTATTTATTAAACATACAGCATAAAGGGTAATCCTTATGACTCATCCCTTTTTGCAGGACTCTGATAACCCAGATCTCAGAGACCGAGGCTACATCTACTGGCGTCTGCTCTCCACGGACCCTGTGGCTGCCAAAGAGGTGGTTCTGGCTGAGAAGCCCCTGATCTCTGAAGAAACAGATCTCATTGAGCCCACACTGCTGGAGGAACTTATCTGCCACATTGGCACTCTGGCCTCTGTCTACCACAAGCCTCCCAGTGCCTTTGTTGAGGGCAGCCGTGGTGTTCAGCACAAGAGACTCCCTGGCAGCGCTGAATCGTGAGTCATACACTTCCGTTATTTTAACACTGCAGGCAGAGGGGTTAGTTTACTTGAGTGGAACGACCCTCTTAACTGTGTTTTGTTTTCCAGCAAATCTGCTGAGTAGAAGTTGCCAGTAGTGCTAAGCTGTGGAGCTGCTCTTCTTTGTTTGTTCCTCCTTTCAGATATAGTTCATCACATCCATTTGCCATTGTTCATATGGACTAGATTGAGTTTTATCGCAAGTTAAATGACACATTAGGATTTTCATAATCAAAGTAGTCATATAAAATGTATAACTTAAATTAATATAATTTCTGTTTTATTTTTTTTCTCCCCCCCTTTTGCTTTTACCAGTGGTGAGAGTGAGAGCCCTGATACAGCTTCTGCTGCTGGAGTTTCCGATGCGCCCCCTGCTGTCATCCCATCCCAGGGAGACCTGCTGGGAGATCTTCTCAATCTCGACCTGACACCTCCCACCACCACTGGACCACCACCACCAGCGGCCTCTAGTGGCATGCAGATGGGTGCTATGGACCTTCTTGGAGGAGGACTTGACAGCCTGGTATATCTTCTACACACCACTATTTAAGTGAAATTGTCAGGTTATGTTGATTTCACACGGAAGTTTTAACGTTAAGGACACACATTTAGAGTAACTGGGGGCCAAGCAGCCGTGCAGCATACATCCAAACTGCTTCTGGCTTTTTGTCTTCTAGCAGCCCCTAGAACCATATGGTAAACAATTGAATTGAATTTTAGCATATTGAGGGTGCCCGGGTAACTCGGTGCTGGAGCAGATCACAGCGACCACATGCATACACTGCGTTGCGGGCAGTGCAGATTCGACTCCCGGCCTGTCGCCGATTTGCCTGCGTGTCTTCCCCTATATCTTTCCCCTGTTTCCTGTCCCTCTGCACTGCCAATAAAGCCGCTGTGGCCCAAAAAAATGTTAGCATATCGAATGGGAGAGAAGTTGGTTGAGGTTTATGCAAGACAATTTTAAAGCATGCTGACAGCATGGCAGCTGCTGACATGCTGCATTTTATGAAGTTTCAAACATTTTATAGGTTGCATTTTTATTTATTTTTTTTCTAATCTGAACCAGAATTAGCACAAATTCAGGCTAAACCTCACAAAAGTTTACATTTGGTTTTTGAGACTTTGTTACTGCCAGTCGAATTCTGTGTTTGATACATTGCCACCAGATTTGATATATGGACTCTCCATGCCATTCGAAAGTTGTCTGACCTCTGTTGGGGCGGTACATTAATAATGGGGGGGGGGAAATGACACGATGAAATCAAGTTGCCGTGGCGACTGCTTGGCCTCCCCCTCATCACTGCTTGCAGCTATATTGTATCTTTGTATTTTGTCCTTATTCTACCTTTTGATGCCTTTTCTTTTTTCTTTTGACCCTTGTATTTTTTCCTTTCTTTGTTCAATGCTGCACCTGCAGATGGGGGATGAGTCTGAGCCGGTAACTCCATGGAGGGGGAGGGCATAACATTTATATACCATATCAGGCCATTACAGAATCTAGCCACTGCTGTTTAACTGTGGTGTTTTTTTTGTTTTGTTTTGTTTTTTTTTAAATGTGCCTCAATCTCTTCATTCATCATTATCATCTTTATTGTCCTGATATGTGCAGTAAGCATGATGTTAAATCCTTGAGTCCATCTCTTACCTCTGGGCTCTGTGGTGTCTCATCTTTCAATCAGCCGCCTATTCCCCTGCGGACGGACACTCCTCAGTCACCTCAGCTCCCACATCAGTCCCCATCGCCCCCAGATTACAGCCCCACTGAGGTTGGTCCAGGGGGCCGTGCTGGACCACTAAAGGCCAGCACCAGTCTAGAACCCCTCTCTTGTCCCCTTTTTGTACCACTGTGTCCCCTCTGATTAGTATCCCCAGCAGTGATATGAGCCTGTTTGCACTTTGTATTACACCATCAGGTTTTTCACTCCCTGTAGGTGAGATTTTAATGACTCGCACCTGTGTTTCCAGTCAAAAATGTTCTTTCCATGCACAGTAGATTAGCTTTGTCACTGTGTGAAGTTGCGATGATAGTTTTGTTCACTGTGTCCTCAATCTTTTCACTACCACAGTAGACACATTTATTGAGCATCAATTTAACACAAACCTCTTGGATTTCAGTAGCCACTAGGCAGGACTCATGGATGGTAAAAAGTGAAGTACATAAAAGGAGTCTTTCTATACTTCTCTCCTTCTTGTTGTTAATTGTGTAAACCCCATAGCTGTCATCATTCACTAGAAGACATTTGTTAGACCTTCACGCCCCCTGATCCACTTCTTTAAACTTCTCCAAAAGTTATTTAATGCTGCACTAAATAACTACAATTATTTCCGTGCTTTTTCCTTCTCCTCAGCTTGGCGGAGACCTTGGTGGAAGTCCTGCTGTAAGTCATTTTAAAGAGGTTTTGTTTGGCTTTCCTTGCTCTATACAAAGTGACATTGAATGTGAGCATGTTTCTTTGTGACCCACAGATTGGGGGTGGTTTTGGTGCTCCCCCAGCTGCAATGCCAGCCTCTTTCAATGCCCCTGTCAGTGGCGGGCTGGATGACCTGTTTGATCTCGGAGGTGGGGTTGGTATGCCTATGGGAGCCTACAACCCCCCCAAAACTGTAAGTTTATAAAAGCTAAGCCAAGACATAAAAACAGAAGAGAGCCATCAGAAAATAACTGGTCTTTTCTCTTTTAAGGTTTGGCTTCCAGCTATGAAGGCCAAGGGCTTGGAAATATCAGGCACCTTTGCCCGCCGTGCTGGGGTCATCCAGATGGAGATGACCCTCACCAATAAAGCTATGAGTGTCATGACTGATTTTGCTATCCAGTTTAACAGAAATAGGTAAGACCAACTAATAAGCAGTGCTGGGTTTCCACCAGTGTGTGACTTGATACTGTAAATGCTCCAGTGGATGCTCATATTTCTATAAATTCACACATTTTGTGACACCTTTTCTCCACTGTATCTCTTTTAAGCTTTGGTCTCGCTCCAGCTGGTCCACTGCAGGTTCTAACTCCTCTGAGCCCAAACCAAAGTATTGAAGTGACTCTTCCCCTCAATACTGTGGGACCTGTCATGAAGATGGAGCCTCTTAACAACCTGCAGGTATAACCTTCACGGTGTTCATCTCCCCTGAATTGTAGTTTTTGTTTCGCTTGAACAGTCCTGCTTCTGTATTTATTTTCCATGAGTCCTAACTGGACACAACTTTTGAGGTTAACAGTGTGGCAGTAATGTAAACTATCAACAAGATGACTGAAGTCGAGAACAAATCAGAAGCACGGTGTTACATATGACAACTGTTTTTGAATTTTCAACACTTTTCAACAGCCTGACATTTGCTTTTCTAACATGGCACTCTGTCACACATGCAGTAAGTTTAAACTGACTTGTCAGGCATGGTTATTTAAGGTTTTTAAATCATTAAACAGAAACAATACTTGGCTCAATCTGTCAAATTCCACATTAAAGTTGGCAATATTTTAGCCATTGACTCATTTATCCTGATTCAGTGGGCTTCATGTTGTTTCTTTTGAGACACCAACCTGGAAATATAACAATATGTCATAACTCATTATTAATGCATCTGCGCTGTTATTCAGCTATACTGTTTCCCACACTGTAAATGTAACTGGATTAAAACATAAAACAGACTTCAGAGCTATTATTTGTTGTAAATAAAGAAGAGCAGCAGAGACGGTCTTCCTCTTGATTAGAGCGGCTCTTTAAACTGGGCAGAATGGTGGATGGGTGCTGTGTGCAGCTGGAGAGGGAAGATAAGGGTGCCTTAGGGGGTGATGGAGGTGGGGACGGTCATTAGCGGTCTCACAGCACATGGCTCTTTTGTTTCTCCTGGCCTCAGTAGCCCTGCTAACCTTTCTGCTGTGCTGCCTCACGGCCCTGCTTTGATGGTTACTGTTGTGTGTTTGACATATCTTGAGATATTTTAGTTTGAAATGATGTGTTGTTTTTGTTATGATTAAGACGACGTCCCTCAATATCAGTTTTAGTGTTCTAACTATTGATGTGTGGGAGCAGTTTGTTTCTTACACTTGTACACTGCCAACATCTGGACATGACAGTTAACTGACTGTGTTCTAAAGAAAACAACATACTGATATGGATGAAGTGATAGGTGCACGTGGCATTTGGTGTTTAGCTGCAGCATCTGTGGTGTGATGAGGTAGATTTAACTGAAGTGTTTCTTTAACCAAAAAAATTGTTTTCTCATAAATTTGAGATTCAATTTAAGACTTCATCTCTAAGGGTTTTTTTTCCTTAGACCCCCCCCCCCACCCCCACCCCCCCACCCACACCCACACACACACACAAACGACACATAAAATTGTTAAACATGTTGGCAATCACGATTTTTAAGAACCCACTAAAATCAAATGATCTTGTTTTCTCTGTACTACAGTCTAGTCTTAAAGAACTTTATTTTACTAAACTGGCAAAATCTTAAGTACTATAGATGTAACAATGAAAGTTTTCTGTGAAAAAGAAATGCCATTCAATTTGAGATTAATAATGCCACAATGCAGAGTTTACCTGAGAAATGGCAAGCTATCCCTGCATCATTTTGTGCATACATACAGAGTTGGGAACTATTGGGCTGCCAGAAGATTAACTTGAAGGTCATGATAATGTAATGTGTAAAATTCTGTTAGGCTGGAGGTTTGTTTTTTCTTTATTTTCTTTCTTTTTTCCCTCTCCAGTTGGATTTCGTGTCAGACCTCCTCTTCATGGGTATCTACCCTTTTTAATAGAGCGCTAGATCACAAATGTTTAGAATGGGGCTTTGTGTGTTTGTGCTGTCCTGTGTTGCACTCAGGAATAAGATGCCCTATGATGAATAATTCATCAGCCATTCTTCTGCCATGCTCTGTTTGAACTCGCTGTCCTTCTTTCAGCACCTCTTTGTTCAACAGCCCGATCAGTATCACTGCCCTGCCGCTTGTTACTTTGTGTGCTCGCTTTATACCACAGTTGCTAGTGTGTTTCTGTATCTTGTAGTTTAGTCTTGCATAGACTATGAGTTATCTGTTTATAGTCTGTGGCTGACAAATTATTTCTATTTTTATATGTAGTTGTGTTGGAGACTATTTTGGACAGGTTTTAGATGTTATTATTAACCACGGTCTCCTGTTCTGATCTCCCTCATTTTTATCTTTATTTATATCTTGTTGCAAAGCACATTTCAAGGCTGTTTTATAGATGGTTGATACATTTATATTAACTAATCTTTGTCATTAAGGTGGGAGGTCAGTGATGAACATGGCTATTGGTGATATTATAAAGCACAGTAGAGTCTGAAAAAGTCTACAGTGAATATTTGTTGTATTTTTATGTGAGAGTTTGATGCTTCGGGACATGTTCAGGTGGATATGATCCGCTCAGCAAAAGCTTAGTCAAGTACTTTAACTTGGAGCTATTTGTTAGCTGCTATAAAAACAGCTCCTCCACAAGTTTCCAGGCAGAACATTGGTTGCTTGTAGCATTGTGATAGTGAGAAATGTGGCATCAGAACTAAGTGAAAGTGTCAGAAGTCACTTTTGTTATTCTGAGAGAAAAGAGGCTTTCTGTGTCAAGTCATGTCTGAAAGTTTGTAAGGGGGTAGTGCATGACACTACTCTAAAACAGTGTGTGTAGAAACTGGATCAGTTGTATCCAAAACATGATGAGACAGCCCAAAAGTGAGCACACGATCGCAAGATCAATACGTCAAGCTTTGTTCACTGAGAGGTAGAAAAGCAACTTCAGCACAGATACAGAATTTCCTAAATAAAGAATACGAGGCTCCACAACTTCTGTCAAAACAGGGCTGTCTAGTAATCGACTCAAAGGATGCATTGCAGCTTAAAACACTTCTCAGGAGGAGAAACAAAATCAAACACTTGGTTAGGCTTAGATATACCAATATGAAAATAATTTGCTACTTACCATTTCCATATTTGTGGCTGTGACAGAGGAGTGTGTGTGTGTGTGTGTAAGGAGAGAGAACAATACCACGGTGTATTGAACCCACAGTGAAATGCAGTGGGATCCATGTTTGGAGGTAAGGATTTATACTGTTGCAGCCCAAATCCATCTCAGAGGAATGAGCTGAAGACCAACCAGTGCTCACTGCCCTGGACTTCCCTCCAAAGTCATCTTACATAAACTTCTGAACATTTACGAGGACTTGAAGACTGAGGAAGCCGAACCTGCCTGCTGTCAAAAACAGCTCTTTGTATGATTGTCAGATCACACTGGGATAAAGTGGTTTATCCACTTTGAACAAATGTGTCCATTTCCATGTGGCTCCAGGGCTGCTGTCATTAAAGTAAAAGGAGGCAAACCAACACTTGATTATTCTGAAAATTGGAGATTTTCACTCAAATTGTTAAGCTGGTATTGTCATTTGTAATGAAACATTAAGGATTAAATTTAAATCAAATACTCAATAGAAGCAGTGACCTCAGACTGTTGGACTCCACTGTATTAATGCTTCTGTATTTGCGTTTTTGAGAGCTAGCTATCCAAACAACTTTAGCTGGTTATTCAGTAAACGGTGCACATGAACAGTAATGCCTATCCTTGGAGGGCACTTGAAATGTAATTACTCATGTAATGCTTCATGTTTGTCCTCTTCTTGTCCTCCCCTCCCCCTGTTTCGATGTAATCACTCTTGCAGGTGGCTGTTAAGAACAACATTGACGTATTCTACTTCAGCTGCCAGTACCCCATCAGCATGCTGTTTGTAGAGGACGGGAAGATGGGTGAGTGTTTCTTGGCAAAATCTCTTCACTTAAAAATCCTGAAGCCCAGCTGACGTCAGCGATAGACACATACGTCAGTGTTTCAGTGAAGGTGACTGTTTGGTGCATGTGAAGCAGCGAGTGATGTAGATGTATGCAACTGTCCAGTTGCCTAAACTCATTCACATCTCGGGGCTGCACAGCTACTACTCCTAGATTGTACACCAGAGATATTTTTTGATTTTTTTTCCCCGTTTTGTTTCTTGGTGTCATTTCATTTATTCTGTGAAAACATGCTGGCATTTCTCCCTCTGGAGCCTTCTGATGGGGCTAGCAGCAGGACTGCAGCCAGAGGCTGAGATTTAATGCTCCAGAGCCTCAACCACAACAGGAAGTCTTGTGTCAAGCTATTTACTCCTTACTTGGACTTCTTTTTTTTCTTTTTCTTTTTTTAAAAAAACCCTTTATGTACATTTTCCTTTATGACGAATCCTTCTGTGTTTTTCCTTGTGTGTGCGCTCTGCCAGTGACTCATCCAGTAATTGCATCTCTTCATTCACAGAGCGGCAAGTTTTCCTTGCCACATGGAAAGACATTCCTAATGACAATGAGGCCCAGTTTCAGATCAAAGACTCAGCTCATCTCAGCTCAGGTAAGAAGGATGAATGAAGAGTGTACTAGCTAAAAAATAAACCCTTATCCAGACATATTCAATAGCTTCTGTTGCCAGAGCAGTAGAGAGCTCACATTCACATCCTTTGTAATGAAGCGAATTCTATTTGATGGGAATTCATCAGTTCCAGTCCCTATTTACGTGTGATAATTTAGTTTTACACAAGTGTGAGAGCAGCTGAACTGGAGAAGAATTTCTAATGATGGCCTAATGGAGATTCCCCCCCCCTTCATGAACAAAGAGAGAGCATTTCATGTCCTGCTTAGGCACAAGAGAAAGACGAAGCCAATGAGAAAAATGTTAAATTAGTGGCTATATCTTTGTTGCGCTGACAGCCTGGAGTGAAATTTTAGTGAATGGAAGCAAAAGAAATCTGTAATGATTTGGTGCATTTAATGATGGTTTTAGCCACCGATCATGGTGGAAATCAGTGAGTAATACTCCATGATACGTAATCACCTAACTAAAACTGTACACTTTAAGTTTTAACAGTTAAAATGTTAACTGCATTTTGACTTTGAGTTTGATTATCCTCCCTCTACAGATGCAGCCTCCAACAAACTGCAGGGAAGCAACATCTTCACCATAGCCAAGCGCACAGTGGATGGTCAGGACATGCTGTATCAGTCAATGAAGCTCACCAATGGCATCTGGGTGCTGGCTGAGCTGAGGGTGCAGGCAGGAAACCCAATCTTGACTGTAAGTACTGCACTGCTTGTGTTAGCTGAATTCATGATTCTGCTGTGGTGCTTACCTATGACCAGAAATATGGCACTATTTGGTATTTTGATCTTGATAAATTATCACATCTATAGTATATTCTGGGGAAAATCTTTCTGCTAAGGATTTTTTTCTTTTTTTTTTTTTTTCTTTTAATAACCTGTCATGGCATAATGTACACAAATTAACAGGCTATTTTTTTTTTTTTTGCTGAAGTAGACGTTAGATATTAAGATGACCCATTTTGTCTTTTTAAGTTACATTTGTACAGGTCCTGAAAAGGTCCCTTCTTCCAAATGACCTCTATTACATTTATTAAATCTTTCAATTGTAGAGTCTTAACAATATTGGGCAGCTATAATTGATCCCCTTCATAATAATTGAAAATGCACATCTTAGGTTTAATACTAATATTGTTTGAAAAATCTTTAACTGATGAATCGGAGAGATGACTCAACCAAACTATCCAATAAAGACTTCCATATATTTGATCCAGACTATCTCACTGTCACAAATTCCCATAAAGAGTGAAACCTTCATTCTGTACTTTGAGCAGAAATTAAAGCCCAGTTGGAAAATTAAATCAGTAAGATGGAGTTAAATAATACTGTCATCACTGCACATCGCAGACGGAGACAAACGACATTAATATCAGATTTGAACAAGCAGAGATGTGACAGAGATTAATGTGAAGTACTGAGCAGTCAGTGTGCACAAGGGACAGCGACTGGATGGTGATGTGTGGTAGTGGGAGAGGCTTGCCTTCAGGGCTTCCTTCCAGACAGCTTTTTTACTTTTATGTTTTTGTTTTTTCACTTGCAGTTGATTAAGGTTAGGCAACAAAACGGCTTTGCTGGGTTCAGGAAAAGATTGGTTTGGGGCAAAATACACCATTTAAATGATGTTAACCTGACACAAGCCTGTCTGGATGAAGGAAAACTTGTGTGTGGAGTGTCATTGAAGGGGGGGGGGGGGGGGGGGGGGGGGGGGGGGACTGGCTTTGACGTACCCATGGTGACTCATCTGTGTGCGCATGTATGTGTTAGTGCACAGATGACGGGCTAATTGTTTGTGCACTGCATTGTTGCATGTCTCTTGCTTTGTCAGCATGCTGCAGTCTCCACACTTGATGGATTGTCTTTGGCTAAGAAATTCTGTATAACTCGCCTAGAATGATGACCTTGGTATGACTCTCCTCCCTGCTCATCACTCGGTCTGCTTTCAGATCATGTTTTATTTATAAGGTGGCATTAACTGTCTTTTTGTTTTTGTCTGTCTAGACTAGGCAATTTGTTAGTCGCATTAAGTCCTCAGAATTTTGAGGTGGTTTACACGTACCTGCTTAAGCCTCTTTAGTCATCACATATCCTGACCTGATACAGGACAAAATGTGATTGATATAGTTAAAAACAAACAGGCAATTTTATGTGAACATTTGTGGAGCTGGACTAACCATTTCACTATTTTTCATTTGTGGTGTAACATTATTAATTTAGGGTGTTGTTGTCTTCCACTTTCTACCCTCCTAACTCCACATCGTTTCTCGGTGTGACTTAGTGCTCCTAACAAATGAATCAAAAATATTCAGTAGTGATAGGACTAGACTTTAAAGTTAACCGTGCTGCACACACACAGTATGCATTCTGACGCTCGTCCCTTGGAGCGGCTGCCTGCTGCATGGTCCCCGCGCTCTCTTGGCACAGAACATTAAAGCCAAGCTGCCAAAGCCTTTTGTCGGCAGCTATTTTTAGACCTGAAGAAGCAAAGCTGTAACACTGTTTTCTGGGTTCTATTGCATGTTTGAAGACTAGGCATGAAACTGTTCTAATTCGCTGACATGAGTGGAGACACATGGTAACATGTTGGAGTTTTGCTGCTCCTTACACATGCTGTTTTAAGGTTTGAGCATAGCTGCCCTATTTTTTTTCCTGATATCTTAAAACTTGATTAGCTTCAGCTCTTCTATGACGCTGTGTCCCAATTCCACATCCCATCCTGCTTCTTGCTGGGTTTGATTCTACACTTGAATAACAATGGAAAAGTGAATAAATATACTGGAATATGTATATGTGTGTATGTACAGGTTTTTTTTTTTTACACAGGGAAACATGATGGAAGTGTAGTAATTTGCAGGTAGAACATTGCATTGCTGTAGACAGTACTAAGACAATCAGTGATTGAGATTAAGAATTATTGGCCTTCATTATTGGAGACTTGAGGACATTGACAACACTGACATACTGTATCATCATCCTTTTTAAACTGATCTGGTTAACTTTGTTGGTCAGTGTAAGTCACAAAAAGTAAAGTTAGTGACCAGGAAGGTGAAAATCAGCTGAAACATCCTATAGAGTAACTGGCTGCAAGTCATTTGTGATGTTTGTTGGCAGATTGGAGCTACAAACTGCCAGCTGCTTACACTTCTTGCTACCTGACAGACTTGATGCGTAACAAATTGTAGTTGAGATGATCTCATCTTTTTATTTTTTAGCACTGCAGTGATGTAGTGAAGTGTCATACACTAGCCCAGGAATTATTATGAGCACTAATGCAACTCATAACCTATGATTTGGGTAAATTTTCGCAGACCATACTTGACCAGTCACTTGTAGTCTAAGTGTAGTGTTAGAGCTGAGTGTAGAATATTAAGGTGTTTATTCTCTGTATCTTCAGCACCACAGTTTGGTGCACATTGTTAAATTGTTTTCACATTGTATTTTTGATCTTGCCATTATGGCTGCTGTGGATTTACAAAATTGTCTCTAGCTCCCACATTTCATTAGCCCGGGAATCAGGCAAATCCGAGAGCTCATGCTTCATTTTCTCTGCCACAATGTGTCTCGCCCCCTCACAGGTTCAGTCAGGTTTCCATTCAGTCATACCAATAATGATGCCCTAATCACAACCATTTTTAATAATATGAAGAGGCTTTTATTTGATGACCAGCATCTCTGCATGCTGTTGCTTTTTGTTTTTTGTCTCCCCCCCCCCCCCTCTTTTTCCATCACTCTGCACCGTCTCATACATTTCGTTGCTCTGAGTGTTGGTCTGTCCACTTGCTGCATTTCGATCTATGTTTGTTAGCAGTGTAACTTCACAATTGAACTGAGGTCCCAAACCAGTTTGTATTTGCACATTTCTCCTGGGGCTCCAGGCATTTGACTCACTTCCAGTTAGGCTCATGTATACTTTACCATATTTACAGTGGCAATTAGAGACACTGTTCATCTTTTTGACATCATGCATGGTCTTCTCATCTGCCATGTCCTGTCCCCATGGCAACAATGTGACCAGTAATGTTGGCTGATTTTTCTCTACCCACCAGTTAGCTGGTAATTCTGAGGGTTTTTGGTAAAGAGAGCGGTCCAGTGAATACAAAAGACGACACAAAAGTGGATTCATTGTTTTCTTGGAAATCTGTAATCAGAATTGCAAAATTTCTGATGGAAAGGTTTGTGCATTTCCCTTTGGTAGCTTTGTGGGTAGTGTTATAAATCAATGCAAAAGACTGCTGTATTATTTTGGAGATTTTACATGCTTATTACAACAACATGATTTAACTTTAAAATTTTTTTTTTTTTTTTTTTTTAAACCTCAGAACAGAGATCTTTTTATTTCATGTGTGTCAGTATTTAATCCCAAGAGCATTTAATATATCACAATATACTGCAACGTTAACTCCACCATGGTGTATAGCAGAGGATTTTTACACATTTTAATACGGTCAGTTGCAGAGGAGTCATCACAGCTTTTGCCCAGCAAACAAAATAAACTGTATGACCTAATCTTGACACATGAAATGTTAGGATCAAGATCTTGTGGATTCAGAAAGCATTATACATTTTGCACACTTTGGTGTGATAATCAGAAATTTAAAAAAAAATATGATTTTCTGCCCACAAAGTATTTGTAACCTTGAGCTTCACATTTATTTAAGTAGCACAGTCACACTTGTCATAGCATTCACAAAAGGAAACTTAATAGACAAAATAGATGTTCAGTTCAAAGATGAGCTACAGTTTCAGTATTTAAAGCAGTTTAAAGAACTGCTCAGCACATCTAAATATGGATTAAGCCTGTTTCTGTGGCAGCTGTGTTTAAAGTTTCCTTTGTGTTTTAGCCAGTGAAGCTTTCAGTTGATCTGCACTCGAGCATCAACTTAAAATAAATGAAAAAAGAAACCTCCGTGTGATTGAGCTGAGGGCTCTCTTAGAGACTTTGAATTATCTCTCTGGAGGAAAAAAAATTCTACCATCGCATCCATGTAGGTTAAATGGAGACTTGTCTGTAAATAACACCCCCAAACTGTCCCAGTATGGCTGTTTCTCTGTGCATGTCCCCCCCCCCCCCCCCCCCCCCCCAAATTTACATTTTCTTTGAGCTCATGAATGGTTTCCCTTACCTGCTGATTCCGCTTTGAATGGTCGGTTTACTGAGTTGTATCTGATAATTCTTGTTGATATCTAAAGCAAACCTGGCTGCTGTTTTCTCGCCTTCATTTTATTCACACTTATGCAAATAGCCAATCTGCTGCTGTTCTGTCTGGGTCTGTCTGCATGCCTTCTAGTCTCACTCAGTCCTCCTCTGTCAGCTTTTTGATAATAGATCCATTTTATCAGTATGATGACATTTGCAGACGTAAGATTTTCAGCACCCTAATTTGAAATCAGTTGCTCTTTTTTGTGAACCGGTTGAACTTTTAACTAAAATCACTACATAACAAACCAAGCTTTACAGTCTGAGTTTGTTTTTCAGTTCTGTTTTCAGTATTTAGACATGAATGTTTTATCAGAATTTTAAACCTAATTGTATAACACAATAGTTTTACGTAATGTATCTGTCCTTCTGGGCCCCACTGGCTTTGATTGAAGTTAATGTATCACAGTTTACACAGCTGGCCCCTAGCAGAGTAATCATTAACACTGATTAGTGTCACTCCACCAATAATTTTGTTACTCTCCCCTGAAAAGTCAGATTCTTACAATTGCTGACCATTTCATTAGGTCCAACTGTTCGTTAACACAAATATCTAATCAGCCAATCACATGGCAGCAGTGCAATGCATTTAAGCATGTAGACATGGTCAAGATGACCAGATAAAGTTCAAACTAAGCATCAGTATGTAGAAGAAAGGTGTGGTGTTGTTTTTTTTTTTTTTGTTTTTTGGTGCCAGATGAGTTTTTCAGAAACTGCTGATCTACTGGGATTTTTCCACTCAACCATCTCAAGGGTTTACGGAGACTGGACTGAAAAATATTCAGTAAGCGGGAGGTCTCTGTGCAAAAATACCTTGTTGATACCAGAGGAGATTGGTCAGACTGCTTTGTGCTGATAGGAAGGCAACAGTAACTCTAATAACCACTTGTTACCACCAGCAGAAGACCCCCTCCCCCAATCACTCTCTCTCTCTCTCTCTCGCACGCGCACGCACGCACACGCACACACACGCGCGCACACACACAAGAAACTAAGTTTCACTTCACACAGGCACACCAAAATTGGACAATAGAACATTGCCTGGGCTGATGAGTCTCAATTTCTGCTGCAGCATTTGGATGTAGGGTCAGAATGTGGTGTAAACAACATCAAAGTATAGATCTGTCCTGCCTTCTATCAGCAGCTCAGGCTGGTGGTGGTAGTTTAATGATGTGGGGGATATTTTCTTGGCACACATTGGACCCCTTAATACCAACTGAGCGTCATTTAAACACCACAACCTACCTCAGTATTGTGGCTGTCCATCTCTTTATAACCACGGTGTACCCATCTTTTGATGGCTATTTCCAGCAGGATAACACACCATGTCACAAAGCTCAAACAATCTCAAACTAGTTTCCTGAACATTTGAGTTCACTGAACTCAAATGGCCTCCACAGTCACCAGTTCTCAATCCAACAGAGCACCTTTTGGGAGTGGTGCAACAGGAGATTTCACATCATGGATGCACAGCCAACAAATCTGCAGCAACTGTGTGATGCTATTATGTGAATATGGATCAATCAGCCAACTTTCTTTGCTTTGCCCTGTTTTGGTGCTGTATCAGTGTGGAAAAAAAAAAAAAAAGGTGGCATTAACTGTCTTTTTGTGCATAGAATTATGTAAACACCAAAATTGTCTTGAGATGATGAAACAAAGCTGTTGTGAAGAACTAACTCACTCACAGACACAGATTTAAAAAAAATTTTTTTAATTTCCTTGTCTGATAAAACCAATATTTTAGCAGCAGGCTCTTGGCTAAAGAAGTGAACGCTGCAGTTTCTCGCAGTTGCTCTCCTACTAGCAGCTTGTACACAGTGGATGGAGCGTCTGCATTTCTTCACATCTTGCTGATAGGAGCTTGGCTGTCTAAATGTTGCCAGCAGCAGCATGCATTAATAAAGAGCCTTGAGTGTAGTGGTGCAGCACTGAAGGAGCTGTGCAGTGTTACTGCTTAAGTCGACTGCAGCACTGTGGCAGCAAACATGCCACACTCCATCACCTGCCTTTGGTATTGGTATTCAGAGAGCCATAGAAGGGCCTGGTGTGAAATTCCCATCAGGCACTCATCACATTTCCAACTGATCATTGTAGTTACAATGTTGTCAGTGTTTGGTGTGTAGTCTTTGAGAACTTGGGGGGTGGGGTGCTGAAATGATCAAACATTAGAGAAATACAGGTCATCCTACCCTTTTTAATAAAGCGCACAGATCCATTACTCATATTGAAATACAGATTTTTAGGACTAATCTGGACATGACACTCTGGGATTTAATTACTTATCTTTGAGTACAGTTTGTATTTGTCGCTTAAAAACCAGAGTCACGCGGGGTCGGTGCTTATCGTAGGCAAACCACGGTGTGACCTTCAAACTATTCCAGCTCCACTTTAGCGGAACAAATGTGATTCTAAGAAATGACAGTGATTAAAGCTGAAAGGCCTGCAGTCTGATTTGTGTGTACCGTCAAGGCAAGAAAAATGCAGGTTGTTCTCTTCACTTTGCCACTTCGCAGAGATGTGCAGGTTATTAAGGGTTTCACTCGTCTTCGGAGGAAGCACAGCTGGTTTTTACTGTGCAGCAATTAATTAGAGAAACATTTTAAAATATTCAGAGTCACTGTCTTTTACAATTATTACACATTTTCTACAGTGTCTTTGCACTATCTGTCCTGCAGCTGCCTTATGCTGCTCATAATAGTGTATTTCTGGATCTGAGGAAATGACATCTGCAGAGTGATTGCAGTAAGATGGGGGTGGGGGGTTGGGGGTTGGGGGGACACTTTGTGAAGCTCCATCTAATCCTAAACCTACTCCCAGCTGAGACTGAGATCAAAGAGTGGAGAGGCTTCTTCTGTTTTCTCTAGAGTGTATATGTATCTATATTTCTATCTGTACATCTGACTGAATCGGGGAGGGAGGAGTCATCCAAAGCCTTTCTTCCCATCTTGAAAATTATGAATTTAATCTTCTGGAAAAACGGAAGATGAAGTCATTTAGGTTCTTTACCATGAACCCACAAGCTCACAAATCTGAAGAAATGCTACATGAAGTTACTGATGGAGATATCGGTTGAAACAGGTTTTGTTCTTTTCATACTCAGACAGCAAAGATTTAGATCAAACAATAAGTTATCGCCTTTTCTAAGTTGCTTTATATAACCCGCAGCAGGTCTTTAAAAACCTGCTGTTTGTTCATGTGTCTGTCAAAATGCTGCTTTTTAACACTGATTTATAACTCACATCGTGCTCACCCTAACTTGTCTCTCCTCAGGTCTCTCTGAAGTGCAGAGCTGCAGAGGTTTCCCAGTGTGTGTTCCAGAGCTACGAGGCGGTGCTGAAGAACTGAATAAACACCTCGTGCGTCACCCCAGCCGCAGCCCTCACAGACTACCGGGCCCTTCTCTCCCTCCCCTTCCTCCCCTCCCTCCCCCCAGCAAACCACACCACAACTGCACGCAGTGCGGGAGCCACTTCCTGCTGCGTTTGGTCAGTCTTTGTGTCATCCAACCATTTTATCAGGATGGCTAATGGTCTGTTCTCCCCTTTGTCTTTTTCTCTTTTCTTTCCTCCAAAGCTTCAGATTTCTGGTTCAATCTTTGCTTCCCTTATCCTGTCCCCTCTTTGTTCACACCACATGCTTCACTTTCAGGAAATCATTTCAAGCTAAATTCTTTGAATTCAGGCTCCCAGTTCTTCTCTGCCCGAGCCATCCTTAAACAATCTTTATTTGTTTGGGGGGGGACAGACAGCTGTGAATGTTTCTCTGCATGAGGCTTTTATAATTTTCTAACCCTGCTTCTCTGCAAATTGGAGTCTATTTTTAGCATCTTTGATCAGCAGGTGAATAATCACTTTCGCCGTATTTATTTAGGGGGGTAATTTCAATTAAGATGTTAGAAAAAGGCTTTAACTGCCTTTTAGCTTCTCTCTGTGAAGGGGATAAAAGGCTGTGGGGACCTAAAGAGACACACAAATGCATAAAAACTACACTTTTTTTTGTTTTTGTCTTTTTATATTTTTTTTTTTTTGTTTTTTTTTTTCTTTTTCTTTTTTTTTTTTTTTTTTAGTGTCAGTGGTTAGCAGTGGGATCGTCATCTGTCCCTAAAATCAGAATGTCCATTTTTTCCGTGTGCATGGAAACTGTGTTACTGTGTTTTAATTTTTACATCAATATCTCAACATTTTATAGACTAGCAGCAGTTGTCCTCTGACTGCTCTCTTACTTAGTCATTCCATGGTTTAATTTGTGTTCGTAGTCTCATTAGTGTACATGCGGCAAACTGGGAGAGGGCCTCAGGTGGTGACAGCTTTATAAGTGCTGCTGCTCTCTGCGTCAGCGGCAGCCACTCGGGCACTCTGCTCTTCGTGTAACCATGTTGCAGCTCTCAACATCCATGGCTTACCTGACATGAAGGCTCAGGTGGGGGGAAAAAAATAACTGATGTCATGGTTTGTAACACTTCTGAGTCACAAGCGCACATGTAGGTAGCACGCGGTATTTGTTAAAACAAGGCTGGATCAACATGCGGTGTCCCTGTTTGACCTGCAGACTCGGCTGATTAATTGGATTCCTTTTTCCGAGCTGTTACACTGGTACCCTTTCTATCAGCGCTACAGAATCAGCTCAGCGACGCTAGCACGGAGGCTGTGTATTCTGTGTGTGTCTTTGTGTGTGATGCAGCTGATTTATGACATGCTGTACAAAAAAAAAAAAAAAAAAATCAAATGTTTAATCAGATGGGGTTTTTTCCATTGCGTGTACATCATTTGAAGAACTATTAAAAGTCTTGATTAATTCATATTGTGTGTATTGGTTTTTTTGTTTGTTTTTTTGTCCCGTTTTGGTTTTTTGCTGATGCTGAAATTCCAGTGTTAAAGGATGTGAAACATTATCTTAGTTTTATTGCCCATGTAAACCCCAGATTTCCCCCTGAGGACCTGGAAATGAATGTGCACCGTTATCACACACCACAAAATTGTCTGACCTTTGCGGCGCTTTTCTCTCATGGGCAGCAGAGCTCCGCTCCAGCGTTGAGTGAACAGCTTTCACAGATTTGCATGCAAAAGTCAGCAGACTCTCAGCTGTGCTCAGCCTTGATCCAGGAGTCAAGTCTGTGGTTTGTCCATCACAAAAGTGTCTTCGTGGCAGCGTAACCTGCTTAGGAAAGCTTAACCAAGATTTCCCCTGCACTAAATGCTGATGACAAACACTTCTCATCTCAGATCTCTGGCTGCATGAATGAGGAAGTCCAGAGGCAAATTGGCACGAGTGTCACACACATCTATGATATTGATCCTCTGTCATGAATGAATCCCAAAAGGGGGTGTTGCTCCCTTTTTGGTGAGGGCTTATTCTGTATGAGAGCACAATCATTCACTTCCAAACGACAAACGTAATTAATGTGAATGCCAGGAAAGTTGTCAGTATTTTATCTCTCTTATAGATTTACTGAAGTGTTGGCAGGAAAACAAGAAGCTAAAGCTTTCCTTTTAAACTAGTTATGATTTGTTTTGTTTTAATTTGTCCAGTTTCACTATTGTCAGTGGCAGGAGTGTCAAACTCATTTTACATCAGTCTCTGCTTCATCTTAAGTGAGCCGGACCAATAAAGCTGTTTCCTTTAAACTGTTCCTCTTACTTTCATTGTAAATAAGTTCACATTTAATGAGATGTCTTGAGGGAAAAAAATGCCATTTTAATGTTTTTCCACATTATAAAGAAATACTGCTGTAATAAAAAACAAAAAACTGCCAGCATAGTTCACATTGGACTTACATTGTAAGAATTAACTGTAAAGTCACAGAAAACCTCCCATATTTATTGTCAAACCAGAATATTCTATTGCAAATGGTGAAAAAAGGATTACCATTAAATTGAAAACTAACAGTAAAACAAAAGAACAATGTATTTCACTTAATGGTTTATCTCTTACTCTGGAATATGCCTCTCAGACTGTCAAACTGATGAAAATACAGTTAAAGGGCCAAAATTTATGCTCCCCTCCTCAGAAATTTCCTTATGTTCCAAAGCCATTCAGGGAGCTGGATTGGACCATATGGCAGCTGGTTCTGGATCATGAGATTCAATACATGTTTGCATCTGGGAGAAAGCCCATAAATGTAGGTTACACTTCATCTACGCCTGAGCAAATTACATTTTTCCAGATTTGACATTTATCACTCATTGCAAGCACATATTTATTCCTCCATTTTATAATAAGACATTTTATTTTTTTAACAAAAAAAATAATCTTTGCCACGTTATACATATCATTTTATCTTTAATCTCCATATTGTAACATATTTAGGGCCCGAGCACGAACTGTGCGAAGGCCCTATTGTAATTGCTTCGTTTATTATTATTTTTTTTTTTTTTTTTTTTTTTTTTTTTATTATTATTATTATTATTATTATTATTCAGGCAAATGAATTGGCTTTTTGGGGGCTTTATCATATTCAAAAACTCATGAAACTTGGCACATGCGTCACACCTGGTGAAAATTTAAGTATTTTAATGGGCTCGGGCAAGGGCGCGCCCAAATGGCTCGCTAGCGCCCCCTAAACTGGAGCCCCACCGCTGTGTTTCACGTACATGAATGAAACTTCATACACATATATATCATGTCCAGGCGCACAAAAAATCCTCTTGGAGCCATGCCCTAAACCCAACAGGAAGTCCGCCATTTTGAATTAATTATGCAAATTTGGCGATTTGCAGCCCTCACACTTTTTCTAATAACTCAGAGGTTTTAGACGTTATCATCTTCATATTTGGTTTGTCTAACCTACACCCCCAGGGGAATCTAAATCTCGAAAATGGTGAGTTTTCGCCAAGGGGGAGGGGTCCTTATGCCCCTTTGAACTTTGATCATTCGCCATGAAATTTTGATTGCCTCTCATTCATACCTACATGATCCAATGTGCATCAAACTTCTCCAGTAGGATAAGGGTGCCCCCCTGAATACATACATATGACAATATTTAATATCAGTCGCAGCGCCACCTAGTGGGAACAGGAAATGTCATATTTTACACTTGGAGGTCCAGCTCCAAGGTGGTTTAGCAGAACCATCTCAAATTTCACCTGGAAAGCCTTAAGAACTTGGACTTACTGTGTTTTCAAAACTGTGAGTTTTTGACAAAAGGGCGTGACCCTTATGGGACGGCAAAGTTCGATGATTCGCCATGAACACAAAAATGGCTGTAACTCAAAGCCCACTTGCCCAATCTGGCTCAAACTTCAGTGGTGTGATAAGCATGCTGCCCTGAACACACTCATATGCATAAAGTCCATAAACGTTAGAGCGCCGCCTAGTGGCAGCTCGGAATATCTTAAAATAGCATGTTTTTTGAGTAGCCCCGGAGCTACGTTTTATCTACATGTATGAAAATGTACAGGCTCATGTAACATACTAAGACGTACAAAAAAGTCTCTTGGACCCATACCCCAAACCCTACAGGAAGTCGGCCATCTTCAATTGAAGGTGTCAATTTTTGCGATTTCCACGCCTGCTATTTGAACGAACTCGTCCTAGGGCATTTCACCCACTGACACCAAATTGGCTCCAGATCATCTACACAAGTAGCCCATCAAATATTGTGGAAATCTTTAAAAAATATTAAACGGCCTTGTCACACCAGGCCATTAAATTTGGCCTTTGTTTTTCTCCCTCACCACCAAAATTGTTTGTGCACTTGTTCGCACATGCTTTGTCTGATCAGGCTGAAAATTTAATCACTCATGTACACACCCAGGCTGAATCCATAACTACAGATTCAAGACTGTAGGCGCAATAGCGCCCCCTACAGAAGCAAATGAAAATTTGTATGACCGTCCACAGAATTAGTTTTGCTCTGAAATACATGAAATATCTTTCACCATTCCTTACAAAATCCTCATCTATTTGATAAGCCTCCTGCCCTGAACACATTGATATGCATAAAGTCCATAAACGTTAGAGCGCCCCCTACTGGCAGCTTTAAATATCATAATATACCATGTTTTTTAGCTAGCCCCTGAGTTACATTTTATCTACAGCTCTGAAATTTTGCACACTCATGTAACATCCTAAGACATACAAAAAAGTCTCTTGCAGCCATACTCCAAACCCTACAGGAAGTCCAGCATCTTCAATTGAAAGTGTCAATTTTTGCCATTTTCAGGCCTGCTATTTGAATGAACTCCTCCTAGGGCATTTCACCCAGTGAGACCAAATTGGCTCCACATCATCTAGACAAACAGCCCATCAAAAAAGTCAATCAGACCCATGCCCTATTTTGCATGCTGGAGCCGTGACCACACCCCCAAATATTCCATTGCGTCTATGCCGAGAGCAAAAGATACCTTTTCCTATAAAAGAATTCAACTTTCTAGAGACCCATCACGATCACAAAACCTCCGAGTGCGGCACGGGTCGACGAGCGCCACAGGTCGACGCGCGCGGAGTGCGAGGGCCCGATATCACCGCTTGCGGTTTTAATTACATTTGTTTTTGTTTTTTTTTTTTTTTTTTTGTTTTAGCTCCTTTTGAATTTTCTGTTTGGTATAATTTTTGACATTTTGTACTATATTTTACTGAGCTAATTTTTTTCATATTTTGGCTGATGTGACAGTTATTTCTCAACTTTTAGAATAAAGTTTTTCTTTTCTTTAGAACAACTTGAAATGCTTTCTAGACATTTTTAATTTGGACTTTCAAGTTGTCAGACATCAATTTATGCATGACGCATGTTTTGTTGTTTTTTTTAAGGTACTTTTTGTAATTGCTCCGTGTACAGTGGGATCTACAGCGTTGTTATTGTTAATAACAAAACTAATCTACAAAGCCGTGAGATAAAACATGTAAACCCTTTACAAAAAGAGTCTCGTGTGAAAAGGTTTCACTCTTCTGAAGCTCATCTCTTGTTATTCTGAGGAACCATAAATTAAATAGTGTTTAATCCTCAGCTTCGTCTGTTGTGTTCCGCTGTCAGCCTGCAGTGATTGATGGGGCATATCCCGCCTCCCGTGCCCGAAGGCTCTGTCCAGTCATAAGTCACCTCAGAGATATGATGTTCGGTCCTGCGCCGCCTCTCCGTGACCCTGGCGCTGAGATGATGTATAGTGTGTGGCCTATTCCTCAGCTATTTGTTTGCGGCGTATGGGAGCTCAAAGCTTTCACACGCCTTGCGCATGACACGATCCTATTGGATGAGCAGGACAGTGGATATTGCAAATGATGATGGAGAGAGAAGGGGGGAGAGAGAGGGGAGGTGGAGAGCTCCTATCTTTCCAACGGCAGACGCACAACCCTCGTTAAGCCTCCAGATGCCTTCACAGAATACGCACGTCTGTCGGCTGTGTGGACTGCCTCTTCTTTTTTAAATCGCACACATGCAAATCGATCATTCTGTATTCGAAAACAAGAAGATTATGGGGGTTGCAGCCAATCCGGGAACACGTGGAAAGCTTATGAGACGAGCGTCTGCGCGCCCGTCCTCATTGTGATGGAGGAGCGCGGTGGTGCATCGCTGGGAATGAGTGAGAGGTGCGGAGGAGATAATCAATGAAGACACCGAGAGCTCCTGTGCGTTTGGACAAGGTCAGCAGAGTATAGCCTTGATAGGATTATGTCCATGTGGAGACAGCAAGGGCGGACTTTTATGCTTCCTCTCCGGGGACGAGGTTGCCTGGGGGTGTCCCCTAAAAACCAAGAGTTTCTCTCCTCGCGTTGGCTTGCAGAGGCAGCGAAAACCAATCCATTAGTGGCTGGGCTTTATTTTTGACTATCTGCGTGGCTTGGAGATAAAGTTTCCTCTCTCTGCTCGACGGTTGGGTGATTTATTCTCCCACCGATTCTTCTATTAAACGCAGCTGAGGCCAGTTAAGGTGATTTAGTGGCTGCTGGTTAAAGGGGCAGCGGCGGGTGGGCTGAATTCCACCAGAGCAGGAACAAAAACAGCGGCGCCCAGCTGTGTTTCTGGACTACCACATCTGTCCTTGTTGCCGCCGCTGTCCATGGTGCTGAACTCGAGCTCCAGGAATGGTGGAGACGCTGAGTATCGCAGTGATCGGTGCTCCCGGAGTGGGGAAAACTTCTATAATCCGCCAGTTCATCTATAACGACTTCTCGGAGGTGTACACGCCGACCAGGACCAGATATGTGTACAGACCCTCCGTTATACTGAACGGGAACATGTACGAGCTGAAGATTTTGGACGTCCCGCCAATCTCGTCTTTTCCATCGAGCTCCAGTCAGGTATCATGTCTCTGTCTCAGGAACTTTATTAGAGAAGGATTTATACAAGCTTGGGGGATCCATTCTGTGATTGCCTGAACCCGCATCTCATTTATTTAATTTCTACTTAATCTTACAAGTGCCCGTCTGTTCACAGCCACTAACATCTCTCAAAGGCAAAACACCAATTTTATTTATTCCTCTTTCACTATCAGATGTCCCTAGTCTACTAGTTGCTATGGAGACCTGCCTGACTTAAAGACTAAGAGCTTCACTTTGACGTTTTAAACTCTCTCTCTCTCTCTCTCTCTCTCTCTCTCTCTCTCTCTCTCTCTCTCTCTCTCTCTCTCTCTCTCTCTCAACCCCATCATGAAGAAAGGTTGTAAACTTGCTTATTGTTTGTGTGTTAATCATAACATGTCTTCTGCAGACTTCCAACAAAGAGTAGTGCTCTGTGAGTTGGTGGTGGTGCTGCTGGTGGCTGTGTTGAATCTGCAGGATTGTGCCTCAGGCAGCACCACAGCACCACAGCACCTGGTTAAAAGTCCCTTTTTAAAAATAGAACAGACTGCCCTTTTATTCCCGACCACAGGTCATATGCCACACCTCATTAGTTGGAGGCGCATCTGGTCGCAGGATCATAGTGAGAAAAAGCACAGTGAACGCCAAGGCTTTGCAGCCACTTTGCAGATTTTGGAGCTTTGGCTTCTTTCTTGACAAGAATTGGAGATTCTGGGGGTGGGTGGGGGGGGGGGGGGGGGGGGGGGGGGTCTCATTTAGTTTTCAAATGTGGGCTTGCACTCAGCCTCTCTTAAAACAGTCCCCACGCGATTGTATTGAAAGCATTATTAACTTTAACTAATAACTTTTCCTCCTCCTTTGCCTTACAGATCCTTTCTTACAGTAACGTTACAGCCACAACTAAGGAGAAAGGCAACACTCAGCTAGACACACAGAGGTGTCAATTTACAAACTGCACCAAAAGCCTGCAGACCTCTGAGCCTCTATCCTCAAAAACCACAATTAAACCAGCAAAAAATGAATAATAACAAAAAAAGAGAACAAAGAATGTGGGAGAGCTGCTTCCCCTAAAAGAGATAGAAGCAGGGCAGCCTCCATCCAGTAGCATCTGGGAACAACAGGGAATAGATGAGTGGAGAAGAGACGGGAAGGAAAGAGAGGAAAGGAGAGGAGAGAGGGAGAAAACACAGAGGCTTGTAAGTGATGGGTGATGAACTCTAGAGCCCTCATTCTGAGTAAAGATATATTTTTTACGAGGCTTCCACATTCTGAATCAGTCTTAGCAATAATCTTTTAAATCCCAAATCCCCTTTGTGTAATTATTCTGCTTACCTTCTCTGAATCAGATGAATTAAGCACAGTTTTAGTTTCAAATAAAGTTTACACTGAGCTCTACAGAATGAAAAGTGTGGATTTTGACCTCTTTCACTTACAGTGCATTTAAATTGCATTAAATCATCTCACTGTTGGAAAGACAGGAGCTCTCCACTTTCCTTTCTCTCACTTCATGGCTATTATGGAGAGGAGGATCTGTTACAGCAGCTGAAGCCCTTCCAATCTACATATAGGCACGTGACAACGGCTTTAATATGGACTTAAAATGTGAATCTTTCCTTCAAGACAAATGATCTCCTTGTTAAAATCCCCTTTATCATTTTCCCAGCCCATTAAGCAGTGAATATAGTGCATCCCTTTCTGCGTGTGTGAGTGTGTGCGGTGCTCGAAACGACGTGTCCCACCACAAGTCTCTGCTGACGTAAGGTGTGTGATTGACTCCTGTCCGTTGTGTCCTCATTGGAGAGGCAGATCACAAGGTCACAACAGAAAGCTGTTGATTGGCTGCTGCTAATTATTTCCCTCCTTTTCTCCCCTTCGGTGTCACAGATAGCCCTCCCAAGAGCAGTTGCGGTTATCTACCACAGGCAAAAGTGCCACTGAGAAAATGAGATCAGGCCAAGCAGGAGACAACAAAAGCACAGGGAGAAAGAGTGTCTTCCTAAAGTGTTGGTTTTCTGTGCACTCACAAAGCCCGGCGTTAACACAGAAAACAACTGACAGGCAGGCTGAGGGGCAGAGCAATCATCTTGTCAGAGTTACACACAGCTCCACTACTAGATTTAACATTTTATTGGAAGGCGTTAAGAGTTCTGCAGAGTGCTTTGGTGGTTCATGTCCATAGATTCCTGTTGTAAAAGCTCGGAGTTTCTTCTTTTTTTTAACTAAAGTGCATTGAACTCCCATTAAGGAAAAAGCTGGCAGGCTTTGAGCAGGAGACGGGGCGCAGCTCATGAGTTCAAGTGTGCGTCTGTGTGTCCCAGAGGTTGAGTCACATGAGAGAGCTTTCCTCAGCAGACCATTTGGTTATTTTTGCGTGAACATTTCACGCTAATTTTAGAGAGGTGGTGCGGGCTCTTTGTCAAAGGTATGCCGGCAGAGAAATCCATTAGCTGAAGTGCTGCCACAACATTTCCATCAGACAGATTTATGGTTACTCATTCGCTGAGGAACAACACCTGCAAGGCCTGCTGTGCTTTGTCCTGCTCGTTCTAAAGCCCACTCGCTTGCTTCATCTTGTGCTGTTCTCTATTCACAGTGAGAGCAGTGATGAGACACGGGGCGTTTTTGAGTCACTGCTCTCGTCTGTGTTTAACCCTTGGCCACAGAAATGTAACCCGGGTCAGGGGCAATGGATATAATGAGCAGTGAGTTGAGCCAGCACAGAGAATCCTGATTGAATTTTACTTGCTGAACACAGCAAATTTAATAAAGGCTCAGTTCCTTATTAGAATACAGCCGGGAATAAAAGAGGAACAAAGGAGAGTGCCGGAGTTTGTTTTTGGTCAATTAGAAAGTATGCACAGAGTTTAATGGACACTGTTGGGGAAGGGGTGACCAAATGAGGTTTTATATTGTCCTATAAAATTTGTGATGAATAAGCTGCAGAATGGAGTGAGTCAGTACGCCTCCGCACTGATGTGGCTTGGCAATTTCTCATCAGTTCAGATTATTTTATAAGAAGAGCAGTAGCGTTCTAGCAGGCGACTTGTGACCCCATTTCAACAACATACAGAGACATTTTTATCATTTTTAATGCTGGAGAAAAGCAAGATTTCTATTACTTTACCGTGAAGCTATGATGGTGTAATGATTTGTTTGCTTTGTAGTGCGTCTGTCTATTGGTAAGAGTATTTGCATTGAGAGAGCATCTGTCACAGTGTGTCAATAGGATGTGATGACAGATGGATTTAAGCATGACAGAAGATTCAGCATGATTTTTCTTGTTCCTGTCTTTTCATTTTCTCTTCTTTTCCCTTTTGTTCTTGCCATAATGTATCTCCATGACTTCCTCCCACACAAAATGCTCCCTCTCCTGCTCTCTCTGGGCATTTTTCTCAGTTATCTTTGTCAATACTTTCATATATAACAGCAGGGAAGCTATTGCTTTTCACTCTTGCAAATGCAGCAGAAAGTTATGTGCATCTGTGAATCACACATATCACTGAAGCATTAAGTGCTGGCAGGATCTGCAAGACTTTTAAAATGAAATTGAGCACAAATTAGACAATTTACCATAAATATAATGCATAATAATTATAATGACTCATTCTTTTTGAATGACATTTAAACTGTCTTTGTTGATATATACAAACATGATTATAGGAATCATCAGATTAAAAAAAAACAAAAAACGCTTATTTGCCTTTTTTTGTTGAGAGTTTGATGAGAAGATTATTATAGCACCACTCCCCTGGCTCTGTGGTAACAAAATCTGTTGCCACGTCCAAAGGTCATCAAACAAAACAAAACAAAACAAAACAAAAAACAGCAAATTGACACCATGATTTAATGTTCTGTCATTTTGTAAGACAGAGATATGTATGGTGTATGTTAGGTCCATAATTTGTTGGACAAAGACACAGTTTTTCCCTCTGTTCACCTCCACAATAGATTTTAAATAAAACAGTCCAGAAGTGATTGAAGTGCAGACTCTCAGCTTTAATTCAGAGGGTTTAGTGAAAAATTCTCATTAATAGTTTAGCAGTTACAGCCATTTTTATACACAGTCCCCCATTTTCAGAGGCTCAAAATTAATTCTACATTTGACTGGTGAGCAGTTTCATGGCCAGGTCCCTTGTTATTTTGTGACAAAGGAAGCAGACATAATAAGTTGATTAGATTTGTACTTTATAGCTTTTCACTGTAACTTTAAATATGAGAGTCAAATAGATGTCATTAGGGCATTATCATTAGGCTGAGTAAAAACTTTAGGAGTATCCTGTTAAAAAGAATCAGTGCACTGACCAGCTCAGCAACACGAACAGGCCTGAAAGACCTCAGACGACAACTAAAGTGCATGACCTCAGAATTATTTCCATGAATTAGAAAAGCAACTTCACAAAATCTTACAAAGCCAAGAACACTTTTAAGGAGGTAGGTGTGTCATTATCAAAGTATAATGTCAAGAGAGAACTTCATGAATGGAAATAAAGAGAGTTTACAACTGCAAACCACTAGTTACACTTAAGAACAGGTAGGCCAGATTAGACTTTGCCAGAAAACATTTAAAAGAGTTATTCTGGCAAGATGAAACCAAGACTACCTTATATGAGAATGGTGGGAAAAGAAAAGCATGGAGGAGAGAAACAGCTCATGGTCCAAAGCATCACATGGTGGAGGCATGGGCGTGTATGTCTGCCAGTGCAACTGGATCGCTAGTGTTTATTGATGATGTGACTGCTGACAGATACAGCAGGATGAATTCCAAAGTGTACAGGGCTATAATCCTGAATGCTGCAAAACTGATCAGACAGCGTTTCACAGTGCAAGTGGATAATGACCCAAAGCACACTGCAAAAACAACCCAACAGGAGTTTCTCAAGGGAAAGAAAGGGGCTATTCTTAAATAGCTGAGTCATTCGCCTGATCTCAACCTAATAGAGCAACTTTTCAGTTATTAAATACAAAACTGAGAGGAGAGATACACACAGGCAGCATCTGAAGGTGGCTGCAATAACGGCCTGACAGAACATCTCTAGGGAGGAAATACAGCATTTTTTGATGTCCATGAATTCAAGACTTCAGACCGCAAAGGATTAAACAAGCTGGCAATCTTTGTGTTTCAAATTATAGACTTAAATCCACTGTGGTCGTGTATAGAGGCAACACTACAAAAATTGTGTCTGCCCAGCAAATTTATAGAGATGGCTGTAGACATACAGAAGATGGATACAGACACAGTGATGTCACACACTGATTTATAAATTAATGATTCAGAGCTCATTTTTAGCCTTTAATTCATAAGTCAGAGGTTTACTTAACTAACAAGCTTGACAAGCAAAGACACAGTGCTAATTACAGCCAAGTAATACAAATTACATCTTAAAATTTCACTCATGAAAACTGAAACAGAGGTTCCTTGAATGGGCTGTTAGTACAATTAGACATTGCTAACTGTTAAGTGCTAGCAAACCATTTTATTTGTTAGCTAATTGTAAATGCCTCAAAAGTCACCAACAGCACACAGTGGAGATATTTATTATGTCAATGAGTTTGAATTAGTGGAGGTGAAGCCTAGCAGACAGCTAGCTGCTCCCACAAGTGGTTGATATCCACTACAGTGGTTGATGTCCACTGTGCCCTTAAAAATGCAAAGTTTAATTATATACGGTATTTTAAAAAAATCACCTCTGATACAGTTGCTATGGACTGGTACTTACTGTATATAGGTCTATAGGACTCACTTCTTACTACAAGTCTCATTCACAGAAGTGCTTTATTCTATGCTTAAGCACTCTGACTTAATATTAACACACTCACACTCTCAGCAGAAACTCAGGGTTCAGTATTTTGCCCAAGGTTGAAGGAGCTAAGGATCGAACCACTGACCTTCCAACTGGTTGATGACCTGCTCTACTGCCTGAGCTACAGCTACCCTAATTGAAGTGGTAGATTAGCTACTGAGACTGGAAACATTTTTTGTTCCATTGTCTGTAGATATACTATATTGCCAAAAGTATTCGCTTGTCTGCCTTCACACACATGTGAACTTGAGTGACATCCCATTCTTAATCCATAGGTTTAAGAGTGTGTTTATAGGAGTTTTTGATCATTCTTTCAGAAGCACATTTGTGAGGTGAGACACTGATGTTGGACAAGAAGGCCTGATTCACAGTCTCCACTCTAATTCATCCCAAAGGTGTTCCATCGGGTTGACGTCAGGACTCTGTGCAGGCCACTCAAGTTCTTCCACATCAAACTCACTCATCCATGTCTTTATGGATCTCGCTTTGCACACTGGTGCGCAGTCATGTTGGACCAGGAAGGGGCCACCTCCAAACTGTTCCCACAAAGTTGGGAGCACAAAATTGTCCAAATTTCTTGGTATGCTGAAGTATTAAGAGTTCCTTTCACTGGAACTAAGGGGATGAGCCCAACTCCTGAAAAACAGCCCCACACCATAATCCCCCCCAACCACCAAACTTTACACTTGGCACAGTGCAGTCAGACAAGTACCGTTCTCCTGGCAACCACCAAACCCAGACTTGTCCCTCGGATTGCCAGATGGAGAAGCGTGATTCGTCACTCGAGAGAACACGTCTCCACTGCTCTACAATCCCGTGGCGTTGTGCTTTACACCACTGCATCTGATGCTTTGCATTGCGTTTGGTGATGTAAAGCTTGGATGCAGCTGCTTGGACATGGAAACCCATTCCATGAAGGTCTCTATTCACTGTTCTTGAGCTATTTTGAAGGTCAAATGAAGGTGCAGAAAGTTGGCGACCTCTACGCACTATGTATCTCAGCATCTGCTGACCCTGCTCTGTGATTTTACATGGCTTACCACTTCGTGGCTGAGTTGCTCTTGTTTCCACTTTGTTATAAAGCCAACAGTTGACTGTGGAATTTTTAGTAGTGAGCAAATTTCAGGACTGGACTTGTACAGGTGGCATCCTATCACGGTACTACGCTGGAATTCACTGAGCTCCTGAGGGAGACCCATTCTTTCACAAATGTTTGTAGAAACAGTCTGCATGCCCAGGTGGTTGATTGTATACAACTGTGGCCATGGAAGTGATTGGAACTCCTGAAGTCAGTGATTTGGATGGGTGAGTGAATACTTTTGGCAATATAATATTTCTATTGTAAAGTTAGGCATTTCAATCATGAGTCTATGCAGACTGACTTGCTTTTGGAGCCAGCCTCAAATGGCCATTTGAATAATTGCACTTCAGCGTTGGCTTCATTTTTCAGCCCTGGAGGTTGTCGCTTGGGTTAGACGTAGAATTTGGTCTTAATGCTCAGCTTCCAGCTTCTGGCTTTATCTTATTATTTAATGGGCAGAAGAGATATTGTTCTCAGCTAACTCTCTAGCAGGAACAAGCAAGAATATGTCCCAATTTGCCAAATCATTCTAATTCCCAAGAATTTCCATTCTTGACCCCACTGGCATTTGATGCTGCAAGAACCCAAAAACAGGTCAAGGTCTCCATGTCACCTCAACACTGGAGACTTACAACAAAGAGCAATAAATGGTTTTGCTGGTTTAGGTCATTACTGAGAAAAGGGAGTTCCATCCTTAGGGAATGTAATGGATTTTAATTGCAAATCAACCAGCGTGACCTGTGTATGACATATCTGTAATTGCTTAGCATTTGCCCCAGCCGGGTTACACTGGCCACCCTCCTGTGCTGGAGTATTGATCCATCACAATCATTCATTACGGTTAAGCTTTCTCCTCTAATACCAGGAGTTACCAGGCTATGGCAGCTTTGCCATAGCCTGCAGAAAACTGTCCATGGTCTGTGGTTGTCAGGGAAACATGTTCTGTTTGGGTCCTGAGGAGCAAAGGATGAGATGCTCTTTTTCTGCGCTGTGGTAAGAAGACCGAGTGGAGGACACAGACAGTGGCACCACACTTCACATTCACGCTCCCACAAGCACATTCTCACATCCTGAGAGCACACACAAATAAACATGCCCACACATGCATTTTGCATTCATTTGGTTACAGTTCATGAGCTGCGTATCAGTGCGCTGCCCAGTCTTCACTGCTCTATTTTGCCTGGGCCTCTTGTTTGGGTTTGGAGAAGTAGTATTGCTGCTTCTATAGCTCCTCCTACACATTTAAAAACAGGACTTGGATGACAAAGAGATATGAGATGAAAATGCAAGCTGCTATTTTTAGCCCGCGGGATGTGAGGCTGCAACCAGAGCCACTGTGCGCACCTTACGTCGTCAGCTGCCTCAATTATCATGACAGGGTGAGCTGTGATAACACCGGTTTGTTTGGCAAACACAACACATCTTGGATTGAGGCTGTATTAGACACTTTAGGATATAAGCTGGGATAGGCTCCAGGAGGAAAATTGATAAATAGACTTTATGAGCAACAAGAAGAAATTAGAAATCATAAAGCAAAAGAACCTGTTGCTGAAAACCCCATGAAAGACCAGAGAAAAACAACTGCACTTTATGCCAGTGTCCCACTCATGCTTTTACTTTTGATGGCAGTGATTTCATTGCCATCTCCGTGCCTGATTGGCTTCATTATCTTCCTGCTGATCTGTGAGTCTTTTTCTGCTTCTTGATGCAAACACGCCCTCCAAAATGAAAAGAGTATGAAAAGTATTCCTCACTGTGTTATCATTACAACTTACACTGATCATCGCCTGTTCCCTGAGCCTCGCCTGTCACAAATTATCAGTTAATCTTTATTGTACAGATTGGCTGTACAGCATGTTTAATTTGAATGCAAATTCCCCCCAACCTTGACAGCAGTGCAATTAATTTGTTTCTTTTCACATTCCTATTTTAGGTTGCACGAGCTGTGTAAGTGGTGTAAAAAAGTGTAGTGTAAACACCACATGGCAAAATGACTTAACGCTGTACAGAATACTGTAGCAAATCAATCAGCTTTGCACTGCTACACTCTGGGGTCACATTAGATTGCATGCTAATCAGAAGCATGAAAATTAAAGGGCCCTCACAATCAGCACTTTGATATGTGAGTTTTCAAAGCAGTATGACACAACAAACACGGCTCTGAAGCAGCCAAATCATCCGAGCCCGAGGTTCAGGTGCATCAGTCAAAAAGCATCAAATACATCAAGCAGAGTATCTCTGAAAATCGTGGCTGCTGGAAATTGATTTGTATGTAAATTCTTTTTTAAATTGTTCACAGAATTTTATTTATTTTTCAAAAAAAAGCTTAGGAATTAGGAGCAAATGGAATACCAGCCACTATGTGAAATAAATCTGCACTGAGTGTGTGGAAATGCACCAAGGTTTTAAGTCAGTAAAATTAACAAGAATAAATTATTTACATGAATTTACTCTCAATGGCCATTTCATTAGGTATAGCTTTTCATGCGCTCTCAAATACCTAATCAGCCAATCACATGGCAGCAACTTAGTACATTTAGGCATGTAGACATGGTCAAGATGCCTGGCTGAAGTTCAAACTGAATGGGGAAAAAGGGTGATTTAAGTGACTCTGAAGGCGGCATGGTTGTTGGTGTCAGACAGGCTGGTCTGAGTATCTCAGAAACTACTGATCTACTGGGATTTTCCCACACAACCATCTCTAGGATTTACAGAGAATGGTCCAAAAAAGAGAAAATGTCCAGCGAGCAGCAGTTCTCTGGGTGAAAATGCATTGTTGATGCCAGAAGTCAGAGGAGAATGTCCAGATTGCTTCAACCTGTTCAAAACATTTACAAGAAACAATATCCAATTTGGTAGGAATTAGTGTTATTTTATATTGACAGCATTTTAGTTCAGTAACTGGATCCCACTTAAATAAATGTGGATTTTTTTTTAAAGGTAGACATCAACAAAAGACAGACAACTCAGATTTGTGAAATGCTACAATTAGCTGTTTTTGTTAAACTGAAGTAGCTTATACTAAGACCGTCTTGCTTGACTAACATAATAAACCAATGGAAAAATTAAAGCTATTTTTCAAGTACCTCAAGCAGGAAACTGATACTTTATTATTGTAAGCTAAACTGGAGGAACAGTTTAAGCTTTGGGAAATGTGCTCAAGCTTTCCAAGCATTAGACAAGTTCAAGTTCCTGGAAATAAGCACTGGTGAACTGGCAACTTCAAAGTGACCACAAGAAACAAGGTTGCGGGCTACATAAGCCCCCTTTAAGGCCACATCTTGTGCAACTTTTTACACTTCGTTTAGATGAATGTAATAAACCTGTGTGTAACATGTTTCCTGGTGAGCTGCAAATGTGACAGAAAACTGATTTCGGTTTCGATGCAGAGCCAAGCACGTTTTTCATGCTTCCGGCATTTATGTTTCGCCAAGCTAGCAATTTATAGCTCCATCTTCACAGTCATTATTAGTCAGTCTCATTCCCAGCTACAAAAGTGTATTTCCCCAGATGTTACACTCCATTTGAAAGATCCTCGTCGCACCATTGTCTCAAGTGCTGTCGTGCAGTTTGTGCATTACAGCAGTCAGCATCTAATAAAAATGACCCTGTTTACTGCAAAGCTAATTTCCATTGTTTGCCCATTAAATGATATTAAATTGTACTGGATTATATTTTACTGAACTGAACTGAGACAGTTGCAGAGAGTCTAGACCCTTCATTAGCAGTGTGTGGGAACACCAGAGGTTATGTCGGCTCATCCCTTGATCCGCTGTTGCCTTTTTCATCTCTCCAACAGTCTCCCAGGCTTGTGTTTGTGTTCTCATTTCCCTCCTTCAGCAGAATTTTTTCCATCCCCTGAACTTCCTCTATTTGCCTCTTCCTCTTTTATCAGATCAAATGTTTATACATTAATTTCATGCTGTTACAGGCAGTAGGTTGGTAGTGGTGAGCTTGTGAGGGCTCAGTGAAACACAGCTGGATAGAAGGATGGGTCCTCATGTTTCTATTAAAACTAATGACCCTCAGTATAGTACAAACAGACCCACCTGCACTGTGTGCTTTGATTACACTTTAAATGCCATTAGCATCCAACAAATGTTTTTTGTTGTTGTTGTTTTGTTTTGGGTTTTTTTGCCACGTCACATGCTCTGCATCGCAAAGATGCGACAAAAGTTAAACAGCACCGTGTGTTTCTTTTCCCTCTCCTGACAGAAGCTTGTGTGTTTGCTTTTCCCCAGCCTCTGTCATTGTCCTTGGGCAGCGTGCAGTGTTTTACTGCTAGGTGGTCACTATGTTTTATGACTTTGTTCAAAGCTGTGAGACTCCCAGAACCATGTCTGCTCTAAGAATTCATTGACTGCACTTTTTAACTGCAGAGGCAAGCAAACTATGACAGAGAAAAGTTCTGTTATATAAACAGAAAAAAAGAAAAAAAATGAACCAAGGATGATAGGATTATCATTAGCCTTTTAATCTGTCATGAATCAAAGTATTAGATTAAAATTTCTCTTTGATGAAGACGCTGGTAGCAAAGTCATCAGTTTGTCCTGAAGGAGGACATTAATGTCCACACCCAATTTCAATTCAAAGAATCTATTCATGAGTGGATGAGCTGTTTCACTCTGAACCACAAATAACGTCATCGTGGCATTTGAGGAAATGTCAGACTTTGACACAGCCATTAGGTTACACTGTCTGGGAACTTTACACGTCTGTACAATCTTCCATCTGACAGACCATGTCATCTCTTAAACTTGACTGAAACGGGTCCTGGCCGTACTTATTTGTTTACGTATTTTTTATGTCTTTCTGTCCATATCTGTCCTTTCAGGAATGGCTGGATTTGCGCTGCAGAGGAGTTCGCAATGCTGATGCTTACATCCTGGTGTATGACATCTGCTGTGTGGAGAGCTTTGAATACGTCAAAATGATCAGACAGCAGATAGTAGAGAACAGGTATGGCTCTCAGCTGATGACACACGATACTAGACATACAACTTCCAAAAGCTTTAAACCCCATATTTGATTGAAAACAGAACAAAGACAACACTGTCAAAACTCACAGACATTACGGTTTTCCAATAATAATTAAAAAAAACAAACATCTAGGACAGGGACAACAAAAAAACAGAAAAATTATGTAATGCTAACATGGAACATCTCACAGCTAATTAGGTTAATTAGGAACAGGTCAGTAACATAAAAGAGCTGAGAACGAAGATGGGTTCACCATTCTGTGAAAGACTGGATGGGCAAATGTTTTTAAAAAATTAAGAATGATGTTTCTCAAAATAAAAGTGCAAAAGATTTGGGGGATTTTATCATTACAGTACCAAATATCAAAAAGTATCCAGGAAATCACTGTATGCACAATCATGTGAAAAAAAAAAAACACATTTTAGTTTGTAGAACCACCTTCAGCAGGGATAACTTGAAGCAGTTGTTTTCTAGATGACTTTATCAGTCTCTCACATTGTTGTGGAGGAATTTTGGCCCACTCTGCTTTATAATGTTTCATTTCATTTAGGTTATTGGGCATTCATTTATGCACAGCTGTCTTAAGGTCCTGGCACAACATTTCAGTCACGGTGAGGTCTGGACTTTGACTGGTCCATTGCAGCACTTTGATTCTTTTCTTTTTCAGCCTTTCAGATTTGCTGCTATGCTTGGGATCATTTTCTTACTGTATGACCCAATTTGTGCCACACTTTAGCTACTGGAATAGAATACTTTGGTATACAGAGGAGTTCATGGTCAACTCAGTGACTGCAAGGTGCCCACGTCCTGTGGCTGCAGAACAAGCCCAAATCACCACCGTGCTTGGCAGTTGGTATCAGATGATTGTGCTGGTGTGCTGTGTTTCACTGAGCATTATGGCCAAATATCTCCACTTTAATCTCATCTGTCCAAAGGATATTGTTCCATAAGTCCTGTGGTTTGTTCATGTTGCTGTGTTCATGTTAGAGTAAAGAGTCTTTCTCCTGCAAACCTTTCCAGTTAAGCTGTATTTGTTCAGTCTTTTCTAATTGCACTAATTGAAATTCAGCATTTAACATGCTGACTGGGTTTTCGCAGTTTCTCCGAGCATTACACCTTGGAGTGAATTTGCTGGGATATCCACTCCTGGAAATGTTGTGTTAACACACATCTGAATGCTCCAGACCAACAAACTGTCAAAACCTCTGCTTTTATAGAAGTGCTCACACTTGCTGATGATAAATTAATCACATACATTTGATTGGCAGCACCTGGCTGCTAATTCCCATGGAAGCAGTAAGGATGCTCTTAGTGTTTCACAGGACTTCATAGCGTCCTAGAATAATAGAGTAATTTGAATTTGAATTTGAACTTCTTTTTGGAAATCCTAGACACTGTAAAGAATAGGCAAGGGACCATTCAGATTGTTTATCAGTGCACAGTGCACCTTTAAAAAAAGCCAGCATCCATAATGCCATAAGTCATTAGTGTAAATATGTTGCTGAAATCAAATTCAATCAGAAAAAATTCTCATTTCAAGAATTCATATATTGTCTTTGTGATGTTTTCAATTAAATACAAGGTTTGAATCATTTGCAAATCATTGGATTCTGTTTTTATCCACATTTTACATGAGCCTGCCTTTTTTTGGAAACGGCTCTACAACCAGCTGACACACAGCTTGTTGACCTTCACTGATGATTTGTAATGAAATCACCCTATGACCCACCTGAAGACAGCATGCAATTTCACAGCCCATCACAAAGCTGTGCAATTACATGATTGTGCGGGTGATTTTTAGGCTGCTTGTGGTGATATCTTTTAATTCAGCATGCTCATCATCATGACAGTTGCCTGTGTCTGCAGTGGTAATTTAAAGGTCATTCTTGAGATATTTGTACAGTTAGTGCACAGAATCCAGCAGCAAAACACAGGAGGCTTAAGACCTGTAGATAACATAAAGTAAAGGCTTCCTGGATTTGCTCTGCACCTGCTGTAAATATAGGGCCAAAATCCCTCATTCTGTCATCCTCAAACACATGCATATATTTACATATAGAAAGGAGCATTGAATGGCTTCATTTGTTTGCTATGTTGTACAACACCAAACTGCCACTCCACAATTGATGCCCGCTTCCTCACAGCTTTGAATGTGTAACAACGAATGTTTATGGTCTAAGACAGAAACCCATTATCACCAGCAGCTATGAAAGAAATGGTGAATGTGAGAGGAATAGAAAACAGGACAAAATGTGCAATCATAGAAACTCTAACATGAAATGAGAAACGAGAAGGAAAGGAAAGAGAGGAGAAGGGGGTAGATACTGTAAGAGGAATCATGAATAATGGAGTTTTGGAGGGCTTTTCTTACTCTGTGTGTCTGCTGTCGGAAAAAAAAAAGTCTTGTTGAAATGTTCCTAAGAAATCCTTTCAAAACTAGAATAACTTTATTTTTCTGCTTTAAAAAAAATTTTTTTTTTAAAGCCCTCTACTGAGAAGCCTACCTTAAGTTCAATGAGGCTTGTGACAGTGTTGTGCCCTTCCATCACTTCTGCATATATTCTCATGAAGGGATGCATGCACATGGCCTCCCACATTCAGTATGCCTCATTCTGCACAAATAGTCAAGCCTGAGCAGATAGGCAAGGAGATATTTTTAAGGCTGTTATGTGAGCACAACCTGTGAAAAGGAGAAAAGTAAGATGATTGCTGCGATGCGGTTGTTCAACTCCCAAGTTTTGAGAACTTCGCCTCGGGGCTTGAAAATTGCACTGCTCATCTCTCTCAATCTGCATCTCTTTCTCTTCGGCGAGCTATTTGTCCATCTGTCGAGGCAGACGTGCAAATATGCAAAAGTATGCAGAAGTCCTAGTCATACGATAAAGCAAAATGTCACAAAAAAGCCTTGATTCGTTCTAAGTTTTTAAGGCAGCTGTTTAAACAGTTTATACCCTTGTCTTTTCTAGCTGTTCTAATGTAATTCAACACAGTTTACTATCATTTTTCCTAGTTTATATTCTAAGGCTTTTTTAAAATAAAAAAACATTAACCCAATGACCTTTTCTCCTAGTTAAACAGTAAAATTCAATCTTATTGTTATAATCAACTTCTTTCCATCATACATGCTGCTGTACAGTCCTGTAACTTCTTTCCCCCACACTGCTTTACTAAACTTCTTTTTATTTAAAGACACAGATTGGATTTCGCCAATCAGATCATGGTTGGACTTGACGAGGTGCTATATGTTTTCTCGTTAGTACTGCAGAACTAATCTTTGCACATCCAGGTCTTGGGTTAGAATTTTATGATACATCCCTGTGGTTTTCCATGCATTTTCCCACTCAATAATGCTGTAAAGCCCTCACTGCAGCATGCGGGTGGGAGGCCCCTTGAGCCTGTGAGTTTTAATCCTCCAGTCCACCCCCACACACCTCAGAAGGAAGGGAAACTACGCACAGACAACCACTGTGACAAACACCAACATGATAGCTTTTCTTTAAAAAAAAAAAAAATATATATATATATATATATATATATATAGATATATATATATATATATATATATAGATTATATATATATATATATATATATATATATATATATATATATATATATATATATATATATATATATATATATATTATATATATATATATATAAAACCCTTTTCCTTTTCCCTGCAGGGAAGGCAGCAGCAGTGAGGTGCCAATCCTGGTGGTGGGTAACAAGAGAGATCTGCAGCGTCAGCGCTTCATGCCTCGCAGAGCCGTGTCGGTTCTGGTAAAGAAGACATGGAAGTGCGGTTATGTGGAGTGCTCTGCCAAGTTTAACTGGCACGTAGTCCTGCTCTTCAAAGAGCTGCTGGGCATTGCTGTGGCGCGGGGCATGCGCCAGAACCACACCTCCATTCGTTTGCAGGGGGCGCTACAGAGGAATCGCTGCACCATCATGTGACCCTCAGAGCTCCCTCCACCCCTGTCAACTCAGGAGTGGAGCGGCAGTGGAGAGAAGGACTTTCTATCAAAATGGCTGGGAAAAATTACCCTGTGGCCTCCTGCTTTACTGAGCTGATTTTTCATAATGATGTTTATTAGATTTGTGCGCTGTAAAAGACACTCAAATTATACACATGGTCATCCAGCTACTTCCTAGTCAATTGTGTAGAAACAAGGAAGGAAATGAGGGTGAGAAAGTAGGTGA
The DNA here is from genome assembly GCF_007364275.1 of Archocentrus centrarchus. Classification (NCBI taxonomy): domain Eukaryota; kingdom Metazoa; phylum Chordata; class Actinopteri; order Cichliformes; family Cichlidae; genus Archocentrus; species Archocentrus centrarchus. The sequence goes on along the minus strand of NC_044354.1, from coordinate 14,022,093 downwards.
AAAACAATACAAATAACATAGCACAGATATGTTTCTCACATCAGCTAGACAGTTCTACATTTCAGGCTGTGCTTCCCAATTTAAAAGGTCTGTCGCTAGGCCTGACAGGGCGGGAGCTGTATTTGTGAGACTCAAAGCGGACAGGCAGCAATATCATCCAGTCTTCCTTTTGAATTTGTCACATTCTGTAAGGTCAAAAGCAGAAGATCATATCTAACATCACTGGATTTATTTGGGATTTGTGCATGAGATCAAAGGGCAAAAAGATGGAATTATAAAAAGCAAAAGTACTCATTTCTGTGGAGATTATCTCAAAATGTACATAGATAGATATGATTAGATGGTGTTTAATTTTAGATTCTGAGGAGTAGCCTGCATTTTTCCCCCTCCCCTGTCCCCATTACAATCTTGGCCTACGGTAAAAGCTGTTTGTTCAGAGGAAGGCTGTTTTAAGGTTGTCTTGCAGCAGAAAATACTGCAGTCCCTTATCGTGATGCACTGTAGAACCTTAATCTGCTCCCTCCTCTCACTCAGTGTCTGTTTCTGATGAATACATTAAATCCAGGGAATGGGGGACCTCCAGGAGGCTCCGGAGCCTCAAACAAGAACCTGTGTGTGTGTGTGTGTGTGTGTGTGTGTGTGTGTGTGTGTGTGTGTGTGTGTGTGTGTGTGTGTGTGTGTGTGTGTGTGTGAGAGAGAGAGAGAGAGAGATGGGGAGAGGGAGAGTCAGGTTTATAGTTGACATTCAGGCAAGCAAAGGACAGACACAGTAAGATAAGAGACAGATGCTGAAGCTTTGGATTAGAAAGGAGCAATAAACACACACAGGGATGTCCAGACTGACTATATGTATCACATTATTATATTAAAAATGCCTCACACACAGTTGTAATCCACACACTCCAACAGAAATAGGCAAGTGGAGCTTGGTGACTTCCATATCAGTATGTGAATACTCTATAATTGGTCATACTGTAAAATTAACAGTGACTTTTCCATGTGATTAGGTTGAGGTACGTGAATATGCCAGCACTGAAAGTAAGCAGACCTGTTGTATATACACAAGTGATTCATAGACTAATTGACTTGCATGCTTTTGTTGGTAGAGCCAACGGGTCAGGGTTTAATTGCACTGATGTGAAAATGTGATACTGTGTTTAATTTTTGTAATACATGGTTTCCTGGCGCTGTAATGAACAACTGAGTGGGGTGAATGTGGTCGTTTTTCACCGGCATGTGAGAGCACAAGCTCATGATACTCTCCAAGATGTAGTGTTGAAGCCTTCAGTTAGGCCAAATGGCTGTGTTAGCTTTTTGTTTGTTTGATTGTTTTTCTAGTTATAAAAAGAGATATGTAGCAGAGATACACTAGAAAGCAACTGTGTGTAGCATGAGTTCTCATCATTTTGTTTGTGTGCATTTTCAAATAAAAAGGGCTACTGTTTTTTATCAGATACATTACTTGTATTATTTTATTTTTACAGTGTCAGTACTGTAACTAATTTTGCTTGGTTTTTTTTTGTTTTTGTTTGTTTGTTTGTTTTCTTGTTGTTGTTGTTGTTGTTTTTGTTATTTTGGGGAGTTTTTTGGTTTTTTTTTTGGACACATGATGGATTATTAAAAGCATCTGAGATCAACAACTTAGCTCTGGTCACTTTCTTTCATGTGCACTGGCTAAACCACATTAGGATCATTTCTACAACACTGCCATCTTGTGGTAAAGTGATCTTATCAGGAGCCAAATCGGGAGCGTCACACACTTCCAGTTACTGGATTTTGCTTAAATGTATGCTGGATTATTTTTTTTCTCTCACCTCTCAAAACTTGATGATTATCTGCTGATCTTCCTGTACTGTAGGTGTAGTCTTGATAATGGGTGGATGATTATGATCCTTTATTTATCTGGGTAAAAGTCTTACTGAGATTAAAATATCGTTTTAATCTCAGTAAGACTTTTTTAAAATATGCAGCATATTTTAAAGCTTGTTGTTTTCTTTCTTTCTTTTTTTGTTTTCCTAATTCCGTTCTGACTCTGGGAGAAAACATTTGTTTAATACTGTGGGAGCGCAGGGTGTACTGATTGTACTGGTGATGTTGGGTGAAAAAAAAAACCCCATCTTGTTTGGTTCTATCTATGGGCCTGTTTACTATGCATGTATATCAATGTCCCATTTAGATGTAAGCATAATAAAAACTAAAAGAATAAAATGAAATATGATACCCTGGGCAACCCAGAGCTTTGAGGTTAAGTAAAAACGCAGCAAAGTCCCAAAGAACAGGTAGTGGCTTTGGGGCCTGGAAGTCTGCATAGTGGGGCTCTGTGGGCAGCCTAATGCAGGCATGGCTTTCTTGGTCATGTGGTTTAATTATTATTTGATCCTTTAACCAACACTGAATGTACTTTTTCACAAGTGAAAGGGTGCTAAAAGTGTTTCACAACCATGTGCACCGGTGCCACGGATTAATTAGGACCTATATTATAAGCAAACGAACAGGTCGAATTAATAACATTAATGGTTAACTTAGTTTATCTGCCCTACATCTCTGTACTCATCTGATAGTATTGGGGCTAAAATCAGGAGCCAAAACCGCATGTCAAATGTTTAGGAATGTTTAGATAACAAAGTCACGTGGTGCGGGTCTGAATTATAGACTTGAATTCATAAGAGAGGGCACTCCCACTCAATCCACACCGAATGACCAGGTTAGCGGCCGCTGGCTCCTAAAATTGCTGCCATAAACTGTTTATCAGTGTCGTAATGTAGGTAATTTAGTTTGATGGCAGCCTTATCAGGTTACGCTGAGACCATGTAAGAACTCTCTTCTATCGAGTCAAGCTCTGTGCTCTGAATCCTCTGCAGTCTGCATCAGCAAAGTGTCTTGGCATCACTTCTCGTCCTTCCTCCGGTGTCCATTCCAGCGTCATGTGAAGGGGGCTTACGGTGGTTTCTCTCGCCACAGACCGGACCCTCTTCCGTCGATCTCATTGTCAGTGCCGACGTCCTCGCCCTGGTAGTCCGTGTGGGGGTAGTGTCCCTGTCTCCGCTGCTGCCGGTTTATCCTGCACCCTTTGGCGTGCGGCGGAGCCGAGGATGAGCGAGCAAGGGAAGGGCTCGGCATCCGCCTCTGCCGCGGCCCCGGCACCAGGGTCGGATACTTACAAAGGCTGGCTTTTTAAATGGACCAATTATCTGAAAGGCTACCAACGCCGATGGTTTGTCCTCAGCAATGGCCTGCTGTCGTATTACAGGTAAATATTGTACACACGGTGTGTATATTTCCACCCCCCCAAAATATCAGCGCCACTTGGGCTCATGGTGTCTCTTATTTCTGTGTCAGCGCATCACTACAGCTGGCTGCCTCAGCTGGTTAGCAGCAGGCTAAAGCTAGCCGCCAGAGCTGACGGAGGAGAAAGAAACAGTGTGCTTTAACAGACAGGAGAGCGCGGAAAGGCAGGCGGAGATGTACAGGGCAGATAGTCTTTTAATTAAGTCGGGAATCATGTCAACAGCAGGGACAGACGTTAGTTAGCACACTAAGCTAGCACGCTAGCCTCCTGTCATGAGCTGTCAGGCGGGCTGCAGATCCAGCTGTCCGCCCGGAGATGCCAACACCACAGGATGTCCAGCCGCTTTTAAAATAAATTTAATCATCCCTACGCCCTGAATATTTCTCTTTATATCATTGTCACCTTCTCAAATAGCCGTCACGTTACTTTTCAAAGTGTTTTCATTCATTGCGTCGTGCTCACGTTACTGAGCCGAGCTACTAAGTAGTGATCACTGTAACGGGATACGACGCAAGAGAAGGTCGCTATCATCATCCTCCTGTTTTCGCTCCTGTCACACAGTCAGCCTGCTAGCTGCGAGCTAATGTTAGCTGTTCAACAGCGTCGCACCTGTGGATCAGGTGCTTCCTCCGCGGGAGTCATGTTTCCGCAGGTGCAGGTGTTCAGGCTCAAACGCGAGCGCGCTGAGTGGACTGTATAGCGTGTCAGGTCGCAGGGTAACAAGTGTATATGATTCAGTTTGCTCCAGCATGGAGGAGTCTTTATTAATAACGAGGATTTATACTTTATGACTTGAACTTAAAGCCTGTCACAACTAAGAAATCACCTTAGCAACAGCAGCAAGAATTAAAGACTTGCTTGTATAGGCGAATTAACAGTCACGCTGCCTTTCGTGACATGATCTCAGCTCTCCAAGCGTTTTCCACAGCGTTTCCCCTGAACTCCTTTGATTTGCTGACAATGGGGGGTGGGACCTGTAGGTGGAAAGCCGGATCTTCAGCTGCTGTTTTGTTAGGCAAAAGTAGTTCATTTTCACTTTAATTGCTTGGCTGTTGCATGTTGAACCAGTTTGCCTGCTATCACTAAGCTTTTTTTTTCAACACTGCAACATCCTGCCTTATCTGCCCTTGATGCACGCAGAAGGGTTCAGCAGTTTGAACTTCATGTTGATGCCTGTTGTGCTAACAAAGTGTTTATGTCAGCTGAATGAACAGACCCAACAGTTGGACCTTTTGGTCAGAGTATCTGCAGCAACAGTTCTTCACCCTATCTGACCCAATTTCCCTAATTAAAGAATGAAGGTGTACCTAATGGAGTTTAACCTTCTTCTGCTCACCGTGCTGCGAGTCCAAGCCGTCCCTGTGAAGTTTAAATGCGTTCACAACTCGGATGGCTCTGGTATAATGTGTTAATGCACACTGTAATTGCTTGCGGCGATAAAATAATGTGACTCTTAAGCTGATCCCTTGGGGTTAACGTCTTTTTAAATGTCATCTTTAATTGGGAGGTTAGAGTGCAAAAGAAACTCGGAAAGGATTCACTGCCTTGTTGAAAGGCTCTCCTGCATGGTGAATGCTCATCAGTATGGGGGTTGAGTCTGCATCCCCTGCCTGTGAGGCAAACTTCTGACTCATGATGTTTTCTTGCTGCTTCAACACCATAAATGCAGACTGAATAGAGAGCTTTCTCTGCTCAGTACGCTGGCAGATACATGATCAAATCGCCTTTTCAGCCCATTTCATGCAACGCTGCAGCCTTGCCACGCTTTCTGAAGGAGACTCTTTGTCTTTTATTGCCAGCAGGGTTATTTGACAGAGGTGTGGTAGACAAAGCTCTACACCTGCCTGTGCTTCTGGTGAAAGGAAACACGCCTGTTGCCTCCAACCTCTATTAATAGTCCATTATGTTGTAAGGTGACTGCTGTCCCTAGAGTAAAGGTAGCCTGTCGACATCTGAGCACAGACGCAGCGAAGCGAACGAGCTGTCCCCTCCGCCGCTGTCTGCCTGGTAGACCACATTGTGCCTGTCTGACTTCAGGCTTTGTGTGCGCCTTCTTTGGTTGACTCTCTGCGCTTCTTTTTCTGAGCAAAGTAAAGGGGAAACATTTGGGTAAATGAGACGCTGTGTTAGTTAATGGGTCTTCAAACTATTTGTTGTTTTTAAGTTGAAACATCAGAAGAAACACAGTGTCACTTTGCATCAGCGTCTTATCTGATTTAATGGAAAGACGATTCAGAACACATTAAACAGTATCGCGCACTTCAAAGCAAAGGCAACTTTCATCAAATTGGATGCAGCCTATCCTACAATAATTAGTTTTTTTCTTTTCGGTATGCAGGCCATACCCCCCCCCCCCCCCCCCCCCCCCCCCCCCCCCCAAAAAAAAGGGGTATTTTGTACTTGTGATAAATCAGTACTGAGGGACATGGCAATTAAGACTAGTCAATACTCCAAAGGATTCCTTTCATTCAGGTCTGCTGTTGGCAAAGCAGCAGCTTGGTTCTTTGAGCTGGTGCTGCGAAGCAACTGCTGGGCTATAAGAAATGGCTCGACTCTGTGGGCCAACTGACACACTCAGCACTTGCACCTGTTAAATTGTAGTGAGTTTTATAGAGATTCAACAATGCATCAGTTATTGATTGCTTATGGTGGTGACACTGCCGTTCTGTCTGGTTTTTATTCTGCTTCAGGTTTGTGACTTTTTGTTTTTGTTTTATTTCACTAGATCCTCATTGAGCAGAACAGGACACGTGACAAGAGCTTTATAATTTTTTTTATTGGTAATTGACTTTTCCTCACAGTTTTAATACTCACCTCTTAAAATATATCCAGCTTGGTGTGTTAGGGAAGATTACAGGGCATTAAAGCTTTGAGTGCTATTGGAGCTACCATATCAGTAAGTAAATCCGGCATTGCCTTTCATCGTAGATCAGGCCTTCCGTGTTTCTTCTCAGCTGCTGGAGAGTGACTAGATGGTATCAATTTAAGTGCTCACTGGGGGTTCAGCACCGTCTGTGTTCTTTTGGAGAGTCAGGTTTTGGCGTTACAGCGCGCACACTCAGCTCCTGGGTGCAGGGATGCGGGGAGAGAGAGGGAGCGGTGAAGCCGGCCAACCTTCGGCCCAGCTGGAGGGTAAAGCCTGGCCTGAATCCTGTTCACTATTCTGACACATCAGCAGAGTGGCTGGAGAAAGAGATGTTGCCGCGGTGATCTAATCTTGTTAATGGGCTCATTTTTGGTAGTTGCATTGGGCAAAAGCGTGTACATGTGAAAATGTCTCAGCGTGTGTGTCTGTCCGGGTGATCTGTGTGTGTTTATGTGTAGCCGAGGGCAGCAGAGCGATGCTGAAGAGAGCAGGGGCTCTGGCCACATTCTCAGCATCTTATTGTTTCAGTTTTTCAGCAAGTCATGTCACACCATCCATGTGGTAATATCATTGCTTTGGTTCCCTTATCTTTCTTTTCTTCCATCAGCATGACATAGTCGCCAGCATTTCTCCCTCCGTGTCTTGCGATAGGCCCGCAACCAAAATAAAACCTGTCTACTATGCATTCTCATGCACTGGGTGCTCGCTTGCCTGTCTTTGTGTGTCTCTTCATGCTTACGGCCGTCTGTTCTATGTTGTTCACTGGTTGTTGTTTTGTCATTACATGCTCCAGATCGGTGGATTTGTGTTTTATGAGGATTTGTGCGCAGGGGACTGACAGGTAAAGCACTGCAATTCTCTCCTGGCTGAGCGCAACATGCAGGACCCTTCTCATGCCTGCAGCAGCAGCTCCACTCACCTTTGCCCTTCCCCTCTACATGTGCCTTGACACCCCTGTAGTTCTTATCTCTCTTTCCCAGCTTCCTTTGTAGTTTCCTAGACTGTATAATTTCATGGCCTTTGCATGGCCTCGCCTCCCCACAGGGCAGAAGCGATCAGTTGTGGATCTCATCTTACTCATCAACAGCGCATTCCTTTCATTGACCCATTTAATCCAGGACTCTGCAGCTGAGCTCTGCTGAAATCTGGGCTGTTCAGGATCCCTGGCTGCCCTTCGCTCTGCTTCGCATGGCCACAGTGCGGTGTTGTCTGCGCAACTGATGTGCACCGAGTGCCAGCAGAAGAGTGGTACACTGAACCACTTGTTCCAGACTGGCATTATAACAAGACTTGACTTCAGCCAGTAGAAGCTGTATAAGGGAAGTCGCTGCCTGGCAGAACTTTTAAATACACTTCAGACTCTCACTTAATAAGGCGGGAACCACCTTGCTAGTGTCAGCTGAGACTGGAGCTGCTCAAGAGCTTAGTGCTGCTTGGAGACAGCTGCTTGTGGCAGGGAGAGCTCACTGAGGATGGATGAAAGGATGTTAGGACCCACAGACAAATTCACATGATTGCACGGCTGCATGCGTCAAAGGGGCTGTTTCCAAGGGTATGAGCAGGCAGACATGTGACATAGAAGGCTGAGCATCTGTTTTATTTGACACAACCTCTGCACTTCACAAGAGCGGGTGGAGCATATGATTTTGCTGATTAGTTACTGGTCCCTGGTTGAGGCCATTAATCAGCAAAATCAGCAGTCTGTGGTTGGACTGAAAAACCTTCCAAAGGCCACGAGGGTCCAGCTATGCCCTGCAGTTCATCTTGTCTAACTGCAACAAAATGTCAGGGAGCTGGTTTTCCAACACAGAATTTTACGTAAATAGTTTCTGTTGAATGTTTTCTTTTTAGTTCATCAAAAACTAGTTGTAGTAACATGAACCTCATTTAAATGGTGTTGCCTTACTGATACTGTTCAAAATGAATCTTCTGTATTTGTCTGTTTTAGAAAATGTACAGCGTCCTTTACATATTTTACATATTTGCAACCACATTGTTGAAAAATATCTAAAACATGTACACAGTATATGCTTTTTGGCTTTGTTCCCAAGGTAAATCACCAGGATTGTAATAAAAATATTTTGTCTTGTTTTTTTTTTTTTAATTGAATTTCATTTACTCAGAAGTAATTACAGAATGCACAGACTTCAGTTAAGTACAGATTTTTTTTTTTTTTTGCCTTAAGTATATGCAGAACAATTGTGTTGTTTTAAGCCATGAACAGCACTGCAGTATAATTTTGCCAAAGATTTACACAATGCATATTGGCATAAACTGATACAAGCCAGTGTTCCCTTTACCCTTTGTTCTAATCTCTTGTCCTGCTGCTTTGGCTCTGCCTCCCTACTATCGCTGTCTCGTTTTTACCTCCTCTCACACTCTGTTCTCTTTGTTCACACTGTCCTTCATTGTTTGCTTGTGTTTGGTCAGACAAAGGCCTTGTTATGTGCAACAGTTGGACTTAGAGGCTACCCAGATACCCACAATTCAACACACTCACAGCAGGGCAGTCAGGTCATGCTGAGTGAATTAGAAGCTCCATTTGTATGCAGGTTTAATTTCGTGAGTGAGTGTATGTGGTGTACTTGCATACTAAAAAGTGACATAATCACCGTGGTTGTCCACCATTCCTCCTTATCTCCCTGCTTGTGCTTAGTGGCCACTCTCCTACCTGCATCGCCTGCTGTAACGGGTATGAATATGAATTTGCAATGTTATGTTTGAATGATGTGATTGTAAGACAAAAAAGAAACAAGTCTTCAGCTTTTTCTACCTGGTGTTTTTGTTGCAGGACGCAGGCAGAGATGGCCCATACGTGCCGTGGAACAATAAACCTGGCAACTGCACACATCGACACGGAGGATGCCTGCAATATTGTCCTGAGCAGCGGCGGCCGCACTTACCATCTGAAGGCCAGCACAGAAGTGGAGCGGCAGAGATGGGTCACGGCACTGGAGCTGGCCAAAGCTAAAGCCATCCGCATGATGAACGATCAGTCTGGTAAGAACAGTTGTAGGACCCAGGTATTTGAATAGAAAATCTGAGCTCCACGACACACTACTTGTGGTAGATGTGCAAACATAATGCGGGTAAGATGTGATTAGCCACTGGTGCAAGGTGTTACTGGTGAGAATCAATAGGTAACAAGCTGAATTGAATCAGTCTGAGCAAAAATAAGAGTGTGCCTTTGTCTTGTTTATCTATAGTAAATTCACTATTGATCCAGCAGTGTTCTGCACAGTTCTTAGGCCAGCCTAGAAATTTGGATATACTTGATTTTCCTGGTCTCCAGTGTCCAGTGCTATTTGATATTCAGCACAGCTGCTGTTTCAGTCCAGTCCTGCTTCTTTAATGTCATTCACATTCCATCGTGAGCCAGGAGAGGGCAGCGCTGTCTACTTAGTCAACATACTGGAGTATGCTAATAACACTGTGAGAACTGAGCTTCCATTCAGCCTCCTCCTGTCAACAGAACACTCTCCTGTCCAAGGGGGCTTATTCTTGTGTGGTTGTATTAAATGTTTCTGGTCAAAGGCTGTGGGAAAAGTCTGGGAGGGCTGTTTTTCTTCACGTTTCACCCTGGCATCATCCCAGAGTGTCTCTGCCTGAGTGTTTTGTAGACAGGGCCTACAGAGACTGAGAAAGGCTATATATTGCTCTGGCCTTCATTTGGAAGTCAGTTCACTAAATATAGACTTGGAGGGGGGATGTGAGAGCTTTTCAGCTCATCACTTCCAGTAAGCAGGACAGGAATGCTTGTATATTTGTGTTTTGAAAAGGTTAAGCTACTGACCACCTGTGTGTGTGTGTGTGTGTGTGTGTGTGTGTGTGTGTGTGTGTGTGTGTGTGTGTGTGTGTGTGTGTGTGTGTGTGTGTGTGTGTGTGTGTGTGTGTGTGTGTGTGTGCATTTTTGGGTGGCCAGTTCAATTGTGCTGACGTCCAGCTAAAGCTTTTGTGCCACCACGGTTTGATATCCTTTATTTTCTAATGTCTCTTCACAGAACATGTCCTTCTTTGTGTATTTTAACCTGTTTTTGCTCAGTATGTTTTCCCTGGTGTTTTACTAGTAGTTTATCAGCCAGAGTGGGTGAAATAGACAAAAAACACAATTGCTGTTTAATAATGATTTTTAAAAAGACTGCCGGGAAAGCTTGAAAGATGCAATATGATTGTTTGTTTGAAAGGACGTTAAGCCAAGACTAGTTATAGCTGTAAAAAGACACATTTATAAATGGTGTTTTAAGTAAATGTTAATAAAATGATGTATTTGTGAAAGATTAGCAACATTTTCATCCATCCATCCATCCATCCATCCATCCTCTTCCACTTATCCTGTTCAGGGGCTGGGGCTGGAACTGGAACCTTTCCCAGCTGTAAAAGGTAAAAGGCAGGGTACACTCTGTATAGGTAGCCAGCCTGTTGCAAGGCTAACACAAAGAGACAGACAACCATTCACGCTCACATCCACACCTATGGGCAATTTAGAATTGCCAATTAACCTAACCCCCAGTAACTGCATGTCTTTGGACTGTGGGAGGAAACTGGAGAACCAGGAGAAAACCCACACAGATGTGGGGAGAACATGCAAACTCCCCACAGAAAGGCCCAGGCCAAGGTGGATTCGAACCCAGACCTTCTAGCTGTGAGGAAACAATGCTAACCCCCACACCACTATAAAATAATATGGAAGCTATCATAAAAAGGCCCATGTAGGCATGTTTACTAGAAGTATTAGTTTTTTCTCATTTAAGAGAGGAGATCAAGAGGACAGTGGTGAGAGAATTATGACTTACTGTGCAAGTTTGCTCATTCTTCAGATTTTAAACTGTATATGAACATGAACATCACTGCCACCAGTTATCCACGGTGTAATATCCATCAGTGTGTGATGAAACACTCACTGTAGGACTATGTACATGAATGCCAGAAGCTTTTTTTTTAATGTTTAAAAATGCTTTGAGTGATCGGTAAGACCAGGAAACTGCCATATGAATGCCAGTCTATTGACACACACACACACACACACACACACACACACACACACACACACACACACACACACACACAAAATCAAAACAGCACACGCAGCGACTTTTTAATCCATAGGTTGGCTCGAACTCCAGAAATGCTGGATCCTACAGTTCCCATAATGCAACACAGCACTCTTTTTGTGCCTTCTCAGCAAAGTCCTTTTAAATTCAAGTCTCTCTACTTAGCAGCTGAATAGCTCGGGTCATTTATTTGGGCAGTTATTTTGAAGTGTTATCTAAATTAACTTTTAATTTCAGTGAGCACTGGGACATAAAAACTGCATGTGGTCAAACCCACTTTAAAAAGTTTTTAAAACCTTCTTTACCCCAAAGAAGGTTTTAAAAAGTCATTATTCCCTCTTGTAGATACACTTCAACCAGCATATTTGCTCTTTCTCAATTAGATTTAATATATTTCAATTCAGGATTCTTTGAGTGCCATATCTCTCTCTTTTAATGTCTCTGCTCTTCGGCGCTTACCTTTTCAATCCGACATCTCCTGTTTCACAGATGGGTTGTATTAACTTTAAAAGTCTCAGGTGCAAGCTGAGATCACCACAAAGACACCATTAGCAGTTATATTTTTTTAGTTAAGAGCCACAGAAGGTAACCTTTAAAATAGGCTGTGTAATTATCCTGAATGTATGGCCATTTAAAAGCATTAAGTCACAGAAAAAGGCACCTGTTTGTGTTCATCTTGGCTCTGCATTGGTTTTTGTGTGCTAATCACTCCAGGTGTGCTGCTGATATAAATGACAGAGATTGAAAACTGTCAGTCTGAGCCTATTAAGCTCTTTGTTAAATGGTTTATCTAAAATCGTGGAACTTGAAATCTCCACTATTTGCTGCCCAAGTGCTGTAATTACCTGCCATATATTAGACTTTTACTTTACAAAGCAATGAATCATATGCACTTTGTTTAAACTCTGAGTGAGTAGTGCTTTATGATTTATTTTTTCTTACATTATTTTTCACAGCGAGTCTGTAGGAGGACAGTTTAAGAGAATGTGAGAAAAGGACACTGTGAGAACTTCTAGAGGAAAATTAATTATCTTGTAATGCTACTTCTACTGAGAGTACTGCTTTTATATAGCACTAAATTTCTGTATGTCAGTAAAAGCGTCAAAATTACATTTGTAGACTGTGTTCCTTCCAGCCTAATGCAGAGCATCTTGTTCTTTGTCCATGAACAAACATGGATCAGTGACCAGGCGCCTACATTTATTAACTTTCCCTCCCCTTTCTGTCTCTGCCATCAGTCTCCTCAGGGGAGTACAGTGTAAGTCCTGAGCACGTGACTTGCATGTCAATACAGAGCAGAACTGATACCATGAAATCCTTGACACAGCCTACTATTTAATTGCTTTGCTTAGACATGCAGCGCAGTGTAATTTTTAAGTCTTTACATCCATTCATCTACTGTATAATTTACTGCATTGTAAGCCTCTGTCTGTCAGCCATGAGTTTCGTCTTGTTTCGACCTGATCAGAGCTCTGAATCAGTTGCCTCAATCGATGCTGGTGTCACATCTGCTGCTTTTCCATTTACGAGCCTTCTCCTTTGCCTGCTTTTTCCCATGTGGGTATTGTTTTAATTTAGGCTGAGATTGGGTTTCTAACTGAGACTATTTGCTGAAATCAGAGGCATGTGGGTTCAGCAGGTGGCAGTGTTTCCCCGCATTTCAGTGTGTCCTCTCTCATGGGTTCCTCTGCCTCGTCTTCAGCTTGTGAAAGTGGGCTCACAGCCTGACACTTCTGAGCCTGTAAATTTAGCACAAGCTAAATTTTCCTCAGTAAATTTTTAGTGGATACTGAACATGTATACTGGAAGGTTGTTTTTGTTTGTTTTTTAAATGAGGAAGCAGTCATCGACTCAGGTAGGCAGAAGAGTAACGGCATCAGACACCGATGTGAAACTTGAGTTTTCAAAAAGAAGTGCGCTGATCTGCAGTTTAGTCAATGAGTAGTACATCTGTCAGTGAATTTTTAACTTAAACTGACTGGTTACATGTGTGAGTAAACTGGAATTTTATCTTCTTGCTTGATTTATTTTTCTTTCTTTCATCCTTTTCTTACCTCTTACCTCTTTCTTACCTTTTATTGTAAAGGGAGAGCTCTGTCCAAGGTCCTGAAACCTTAGGCATATTTAAAAAGATGGAGAGAGGCCAGATTAGGATAACCGCTTAAACAATCTTCTCTTTATTTTATTTTTTTCATCGAGCCTACCTCACTCTGCTTCCTGCCTCTTGGTGTGAACTGACTATAGTGTGTTTTTCTTTCTTTTTCTTTTTTTTTTCCAGCCCCGTATATTCTCACCAGCTCTCGTTCTTCCTCTCTCTTCCTGTCACCCTCTCGCTTTCTGTTTGGCTTTCCTGCCCCTCCCTCTGTCTCTGTCTCTCTCGTTCCCCTTCTCTCTCAGTGAGCCAGTTGTGCTGCTTTGCATCCGGCGGGGTTTAGGTGTGAATGGAGTAACCATCTTCTTATTTCTCTAACTCTCCCCTTTTTTACCTGCTTTCTGTCGCTTAAATAATTGCGACTGTGCTGCCAAGTAGTGGGAAATGATGCAAACAGGATAAGGCACAGTCTCCCTCCTGTAAGTAAATGGTTTTTCTTCCATTTGTGTTGTGCTCAGGAATTTTGTGTGTATGTGTGCGCGTGCACAGACATATCTGGTTAAGATGATTAGATGTATCACCTATCATATTTGTGTATTTCTGATTATTTATAGTGATTAAATCATCAAAGGGGAATTTGTGATTTCCAGATTTAAGTGTAATTTCTGTGCCACTGAAAGTGTTTATGAAAAGTAGGGAAAATTCTTTAAATTGGAGAATTATTGAAATAAGGAAGTAACAGATAATTAAAAAAAAATCAAAATTAAATAGAATGAGTATGATTTAAAGCTGTACATCATGTAGGTTGTTTAGGGTAAATGAACCTTTTAGGACAGGGAAGGAGACCCGGGTTAGAGGACGTTTCTTATCATTTGTGTGACAGCAGCCTACATTTGGGCTTGAAATATCCCTTTCTACACATTTTTTGCATCAATAAATGGATGACTTGGTCTAGTATATGATTTTTCTGATGACTTTGTAATTGTTTTTATTATTTTATTTTATAGAATAAAGTTGTTTTTGTTTTTTTAATTTCTTTTTAGCTGTTTTGGAAAATATTTACTTTTGCTATTATCACAGTAGAGCCAAAAACTACATCTTGAGATATTTTATGAACTACAAATAAACAGTTCTTCCTTTTGTGATATATTTTTTTCTCAATTAAGCTGCAGCTGCTTTATTTATAATGAGCCTTACCCATGAAATGCTATTTTCTGAGCTCACGAAGGATGTTGTGAAATGACAGATGGTGTGCTTATTATCTTCATCAATTAGTTCTCCTGTGACTGTGAATTGAATTGCTTGCCCTTGTTTGCCTTGGATGTAGAAGCATGTGTCGGCTGAGGTTGATTTGCAAGATCGGCTCAGTCCCCAAAGAAAAGTGCGATGGAGACTGAGAGATCAGAGCCACATTCAGGCGTGTGACATAACAAACATAACTGAAGCCAAGCTTCACAGTGAGCCTAAATGCTGTGGTTGTCCAAATAGTCAACCAGCCAGAAATGATGTGAGTCTGATAGCCTTTTTTTTTCCCTCTTCTCTCTGTTTTCTGACATATTTACCTTTTTTTTTTTTTCCCGTTTGTTATGTCTGTAATCATTTGTAAATGTTACAGTGTGAAATCACACCTTTCACTGCCTCACAGTAGATTTAACCTTTCTGGACTCTGACTTCCTCCATGGTGCTGGCCATGCTGACACATTGATTTTTGGACTTAGACACCACCTGTTTTTTTTTCCCACTGGTGTGACATTCTCTTTAAGTTCCCACTTTGTCTGTGATGTTTTTCTTTTTCTTGCTGTAAACAACTGAAATTGATAGAATCCGTTATCAAGCTTTGACTTGAAAATGCATGACATTGTCTTTTCTTTATTCTAGCTCTCCTCTGTCACTGTATATTGAAAGCACGTTTGGCAAACACTCCCTTTTTAGGATAAGCCGTGTTGAATGAACACTAACTCACCCCACCAGTAGGTGACTGCTGTCTGGACAGAATGCAGTTGGCATTTTATTCTTCTCTTAATCTACAAAGACAGTAAAGACAACTTTTTTGGGCAGACATTCTGCTTTGGGTTCTGAGGTTAAATCAGACATGAACAGGTTCATTTTTAAAAAATCTCCTCTGAGATTTTGGCCCATATTGACACAATACCATCCCGCAGCTGATGGAGATTTGTCAGCTGCACATTTATGATGGGAATCTCCTGTTCCACTACATCCCAAACATGCTCTGTTGTGTGCCAAGAAAATCTCCTCTGCACTATTACACCACTACCAGCAGGTTGAACCACTGATACAAGGCAGGATGGATCGATCCAAAAGTCACAGCATAAATCAAGACTCATCAGACCAGGCAACATTTTTGCAATCTTCTGTTGTCCAATTTCAGTGAGCCTGTGTGAATTGTAGCCTCTCTTTCCTGTTATCTGACAGAAGTGGCACCCTGTGTGAAATTGGTTGTAACAAGTGGTAACTCAAGTAACTACTTGTTACAACTGTTGCCTTCTTTAATGATGCCCAGAGGTCCTCTGACCTCTAGGCATCAACAAAGAACTGATGCTCACTGGATATTTTCTCTCTTTGGGATCATCCTCTGTAAACCCTAGAGGTGGTTGTGTGGGGAAAATCCCAGCAGATCAGCAGTTTCTGAAATACTCAGAGCAGCCTGTCTGGCACCAACAACCATGCTACATTCAAAACAACTATTCTTCCCCATTCTTAATTTGAACTTAAGCAGATTGTTTTGACCGGGTCTGCATGCCTAAATGCAGTGAGTTGAGTGATTGGCTGATTAGATATTTGCATTAATGAGCAGTTAAACAGGTGTAACTTATTTATTTATTTTTAGTTATTCTCAACTTAATCAACAACAAAAAAAATTTTTACTCTGAGTTAAATTTGACGCTTATTTACTGACATTTATTTGTTTTTATATTTTCTAAGCTCTCCAAGGATAAAGCTGTTGCCATCTTTGATGTGGGTGTAGGTGTTGTTTTTGTCTATCATGAGGTTAGCCACAGAGGCTTTGTTTACCTGTTTACACTAGACTGTAATGGTTCACGCTCACTACCACCCAATATTAGAAAAAGAGCTGCATGTTGGTTAGTTTATATTTCAACCTGTGTTGAATTATATTTGATTTTTTTTTTTTTTTTTTTTTTTGGTTGGGATTGGTTTAGAAAATTTAGTCCTGGATATATCTGGAATAATTTTGTAAAACAGCCACACTTGTTTACAAACATCCCTCTTTAATAAATGCATTTTCTGATTTTTCTATTGCATTGAGCGATCTGACTGTAATGACACTTCTGCACATGACATGGACTCCCATTACAGCAAGAGCATGTTGTGGTACCACAGGACCCCATGGCAACAACTTAGACCTCCAGCACTTTACAGTCATGAAACAAAAAGAGGAATTATTAGGACAAGTGTATTATTCACTGTACACACACTGACTCAGTGTTTTGACAGCTTGCAGCCTCTGCTTTTTTTTTTTTCCCTACCGGGAAATAAAGGTGTCTCTTTAAAAAGAGATGTCAGGTCATATGATGCGATAATGAATCACTCTATCTGTGAAATAATCCATTCAAGGAATCTTTTGATTGCTGAAATTTTGCTGTTTTAGAAAGTTAGAGTCCTGACCTTTTAAGCTGATTAAATTGTACATGCAAGACAACCCACGGATATCACTGAACTGAAACTGGTCTTCTAATGAGCAGTGGTTTCAAAAACACTGCCCCCTCTGCAGCTCTGGTCAGCAGCCATTTAACTGAGCGGTATGCTTATTAAGATGGTTCATTATTTACTTGCTAAATCTGCAGTAGAGCAAGATTTATTATTTAATTTATTTATTTTTATGGATCAAACACTTAAGTCTAAAACAAGATCTCAGAGTGCTTCAGAGCACGTCAGGCATTATATTGACATGATGATCTCTCTCGCTCTCTCGCTCTCTCTCTCGCTCTCTCGCTCTCTCTCTCTCTCTCTCTCTCTCTCTCTCTCTCTCGCTCTCTCTCTCTCTCTCTCTCTCTCTCTCGCTCTCTCTCTCTCTCTCTCTCTCTCTCTCTCTCTCTCGCTCTCTCTCTCCAAAATTTGTATATATTTCAGGACACATGCCAAGATATTTTTCAAAGTAACCATGCCAAGAGTTTGCACACCATTCAGAGGTACTTGCAGTGCCAACACTAGCAGCTGCCATGCAGAGATGGTACCTGGAGTTTATTGTCAGTGATGACTAAAGCGCATATGGGGCTGGATGATTCATTGCCCTAGCGTATTGAGAGTCTGCTTTAATTTCACTCTTCTCCGTGGGCCATTCATACGAAGTATCTGTTTGTGATCGCTAGATCATTAAAATGATGCACGGTCGCCTTACTATAAGGCAGTGCAGGCTGAGACAGGAAGCAATTAGTCTTAACGCTTACATTTGTGGTTAATTAAAGATCTTCCACCTCCTTTCAATAAGTGGGTTACCATTGCCACAGGAGCATCAGTGCATTAGGAGGCCTGCTTTTGGCTTGTATTTCACTGAAGTCCAATTTTGCATTTCCAGTTCTATAATGTAAATGGTCTTCTTTCCCCAGCGATGGTGAGGCGGCACAGTATCTTGCATAATGTGGTTCTTTTATATGGATCAATAACATTTATATGGTTTCTAATGCTTTAAACGATCTCAAATTCAGAATGTGACTTTTAAAATGCCATCTTATATTTTTCCCATTATGAAATGGCTCTCGCTGTTGAAATGTTTGAATGGTTTTAATGAGCTCCGTGCATTCAGGCTGTGGAGGCTTTGTGTGTTTGGGCTGCTGCTTCCTAATGCAGCAATTAGACTAATGAGACTGTTACTTATGCTCTTTAAACACCATCTTTCACTTTAGTTTGTCTCGCACATGGTTTGACCTTCATCTGTGTGTCCTCCAGTAAAAAACAAAAAACAAACAAAAACTTTACCAAAAGCATATTATGTGATGTTTGTACCAACTTAGATTTAACTCCATAGTCCAGAGCCTTTATCCTGAATAAAAATTTGTATTTAACAGTTAACTGTGTGAAATAAAATAACCTGAGAAAATAATATAAAAGATTTTTCCTATTCATTTAATATCACTTACATATATTAAAAATATATTTATTTTCATAGATAAAATGCATCCCAGATTGTTTTACATCAAGGGTGATGTCTGTAAGTAAAATTACAAAAAAAAGCATTTAATAAGCAGTGTGGTGAAAAATTATTTGATTCACAGCTGAATTTGTAAGTTTGCTCACTTTCAAAGAAATGAATAGTGTCTGATTTTTAGAATTATCAACCAAAAAACACATTACATAAAAGTTGTAAATTGATTTGCATGTCATTGAGTGAAATAAGTATTTGAGCCCACAAGCAAAACATGACTTAGTACTTTGTGGAAAAACTCTTGTTGGCAAGCACAGCGGTAAGATGTTTCTTGTAGTTGGTCACCAGGTTTGCACACATCTCAGGAGTGATTTTGACCCACTCCTCTTTACAGAAACTCTTTAAATCCTTTAGGTTTCTCAGCTGACACTTGGCAACTCTTTAGCTTCAGCTCCCTCCACAGATCTTCTTTAGGCCTGAGGTCTGGAGACTGGCTTGGCCACTCCATGACCTCAATATGATTCTTCTTTAGCCACTCTTTTGTTGTCTTTGTGGTATGTTTAGGGTCATTGTCATGCTTGAAGACCCATCATCGACCCATCTTCAGTATTCTGGCTGAGGGAAGGAGGTTCTTATCCAAGATTTTAGGATACATGGCCCATCCAATGGCCCCTCAATGTGGTGAAGTCATCCTGTACCCTTAGCAGAAAAAGAGCCCCAAAGCATAATGTTTCCACCTCCGTGCTTGACTGTGAGGATGGTGTTCTTTGGGTCACACTCAGCATTTCTCTTCCTCCAAACACAGCAGGTCAAGCTGATGCCAAACAGCTCAACAGCTGGTTTCATCTGATCACAGCACTTTCTCCCAAGCCTTTTCTGAATCATTTAGATGTCTACTGACAAACTTAAGATGGGCCTGTACATGTGCTTTCTTAAGCAGAGGGACTTTCCGGGTGCTGCAAGATTTCAATCCATTATGATGTAGTATGTTACCAGTGGTGTTTTTGGTGACTGTGGCCACAATTGCCTTCAGATTTTTAACAAGCTCCTCCTGTGTAGCTTTGGGCTGATTCACCACCATGTTTCTTGTGATCATCCTCGCCCATGCAAGATCTTGCATGGAGCTCCAGATGATGGTCATTTTTTGTTTCTTCCATTTCTGAATAATCACACCAGCAGTTGTCACCTTCTCGCCAATCTTCTTGTTGATGGTCTTGTAGCCCATTCAGCCTTGTGCAGGTCTACAGTCTTTCCCTGATGTCCTTTGACAGCTCTTTGGTCTTGTCCATTGGGAGAGGACACACAGCCAATATGTAGGAGCCAGAAGTCTGGCTGGGTTATAGAGGATCAAATACTTATTTTACTCAATGACATGCAAATCAGTTTATAACTTTTATGTAATGTGTTTTTTTTTTTTCTTTTTTCTGGGTTTTAGGTTGAGATTTTGTCTTTGTCCAATAAAATGAAACTACCCTCAAAATTAGACTGTTTCATATGAGTGAGCAGACTTACAAATTCAGCAGGGGATCAAATAATTATTTCCCCCACTGTATATCACACAAAGCCAACAGAGGGTTGTGCTCTTTTTTGCTTGACTAAACTTAACTGTAGTGAAGAAAAGAAATGATGAAGGTCAAGTATGAAATTAATTGCGGTTTCATGCTTCATTCCCCCCTTGAACATGCCCCAAGACATTTAGGTGACATTTTTTATTTACAGTCCAACAATCTTTCCTCGTCAGCACTTCTCTCACCTCACTTACAGCCCCTCTCCTGTTCCCTGTTTCTGCCGCTACCAGATATTTCTGCAGAATATCTGCAACAAAGATTTTACAGTAGAGTCTCCATGCGATACAGTAGCAGTGATTTTAATCAAAGGAATAACTCAGCATAGGTGTTATCTATGCCCATTCAGATGCCCATTCTATATAAACAACATTTATGTCAATAACAATAAATGTAACGGCCTAGAAAAGTTACTTACTTTGCTGCTCACACTGTTGTTAATAAATCACAAAGGATTTTGGACTTCTGGACTGGAGTTTGAGCTAATTGGCCAGTTTGATCATTGTTTTATTTATAAAAAAAATGATTAGCAAGGGGTTCAGTTGGTAATGCAATGTAATTAAGCACATTGTCAAGCCTAATATAATTATATTCTAATTTTATTATATGTTTGAAATTGTTATCATTAAAATAAAGAATATTTCTAAATATTGATCTAAAGTGGCTCCATAGGAAAAACATTTTTAGGAGAAAGTACTTGTTCTAAAATGTATAAATCTGGTTGTTACTTATGTAAGGTTGAGCTTATGTCTCTAAAGGACAACTGATAAGAATTTGGTCAAGTTCTGATATTTGAATTTCTCCATTAATAAAGTGATGACTGGGATTATTCTGCACGGGAAACCTGCTTTAACTTGTGTATACCTATATTAAATAAAACATTGTAATTTAGTGTACAAACAAAATGTTTTTTTTTTTATTAAAGCTTGCATTGAATCATTAATTTGAAGAGGAGAATCTTTGAAGCAATTACAGTATATGGTCATCTTTGGTCAATGGTCAATGTTAGAGAAATTTGGGCTAAAGTGTGTGACTTTAGGATTATCGAATTATTGATAAGATAACCGAAGAAGCTTCTTTTGGCTGCTCCCTTATTCACTAGGGCTCGCCACAGTGGATGACACCCCATATTTGATTTGGCAGACTTTTTGTGCTTCCTGATGCCAGGAATTTGTATCTCCTTCCGGTCTCAAACCAGGGATGAGTTGCATGTTAGGTGACTGTATTAACTGCCGTACTATGGAGCCACTATTGATAGACTGGATGGGTAGGCTGGATTACTGAGAAGTAGTAGTCACTAGATATGTGTACTTCATTGGTGAAGAGGTAAAGAGGCTCTTAATCCTAAATTAAGCTTATTGAATATTTACCTGGATGTTTTGCTGGTCTGTAAAAATGTTAGGTCTTTATTCTAGTAAGCAAGATATCCTGAATACTTATACTAATTCCAGGTAGGACTGTTTAAAACATATTTTCTCAGAATCCATCAGCTAAATGTTGATGTAGGAAATTGGTTCATGTGACAAAGGTGACCTTGATTTATAGCAGTGTGATGTTTACATTGGCGGTAATATTGCAACCTTCACCTTTTTTGAAAAGTCACAGAGTAAAGACGGTTATAGTAGCTCAAGTCTTACTACAGTATGAATTTTTCTATATTGTACTGTGACCTTGACAGAAGGGTCAGATTTTAGATTAACTTCATAATCAGCTGGTAGATGAGCATTCTAATCATTCTGATAAAAGATAATGATGATAACACTGGAGGGATACATCAATCAGTAAAAGAGGAAATGGGCATTTTATTGGGAGCTGTGGTTTTTGACCTTTATGCCCTTGGTCTACCACTCTAAGTTAATCTTTTTTTTTTTTTTTTTTTAAATCCCTCATGTCCGATCATGCATGCTCTTCATTAAAAAGCCTAACACAGTCTTTACTGAATACCATCTCTAGCATTTAGCTTAGTCAAAAATTGTTTACTTCAGTCGTCAAGCTGTCAAAGCATCAGACAGGCAGTAACAGAAAGGAAACAATATATTCTGGTCTTGGTTGTGTAGATGACTGCTGGCTGCCGAGTCCTATCTCCTCTCTGCTTCACTCACTCCCTCTCCCCCTCCCTCCCTCCATCTCTAGTCTGCACTGCACAGAGAGAAGCATGTGGAGGAGAATTGTAAATGTGCCGAGTTATGTGAATGTCTGTATGCAGAGTGTTCCTGAGAGACAGGGAAGCAGTAAAAGAGAGGAGATAGGAATTGCAAGAGGGGCACCTTCGTCGCTCCTCGCATTATTGTAATTGTGTACTGTATGTGCGTGAGTATGCATGTAAGCGTGTGTACACTGCAATGCTGAACAGGGAAAGTTGCTGCTTCAGCCCACCCCTCTCTGGGATTATGTAGCATCCGAGGGCAACACTGCGTCTCAGGGAGCGTGGCTTGGGATCGGGCCTGCAGAGTGGGATGAAGGGCCGGGGCTGCTGGGAGCCAAGGACCATCCGCTCCCTCTGCAACTCAGGCTGCCTGAGTTCGTTCAACCAGGGTCAGTACAGTTTTGGTTAAAGCTACAGCAGCACAGAGCCGTCACACTCCTCACCATCTGTCCAACAGCGAAAGCTTCCTCATCCTGCCATCTCCTTGTTATCTTGCGTCTGAAAGATAGCTGTCAGTCCTCCATCCATCTCTTCTTTTTTACTGCATCTCTTATCTGCCGTCAAGGTTGCTTACTTTCCTGCAGCCTCCTTTAACAATACAGCACCCCATGCTGTAGAAAGAGCAGTCTGTCATCTTTCTTGCCCTCTTCGCTGCATGCGGTCCTTTCTTTTCTTTCCCATCTTTCTCCTGTGCTGCTCGTACTCACATTTATTTCCTCTCTTCTTTGCGCCTGCTCCACCTTACATTTGCATATGGATGAGACGGAGCCTGCCAGGCCTGCGTATTGCCAGTGTGTGTCTGTGTACATATATTATGAGTGTAGAGTTCACTGCACCATCACAAAGTGCAAACTGGGATGCGCTGTGTATCCCAGGGTCCTAAAACCCATTATTTTTTTACTGTGGTAGAATGGTGTGGACAGCGGATAATACGAATTTTATTTATTTCTACAGATCAGTATAAATTTTTTTTTTTCCATTGTCCGCTCACAGGAAATTATAGCTATAAGACATGGGATTTCTCACAGAACAAATCAGTATTGTGGTGTGGTGTACTTTGTTGTCTGTATAGGACTATGTAGTTATCTCTGGAGCAGCCATAGCATCTCCCCTCATTGTCTCTATCCATTTTATATTTTTCCAGGTCTCTCCCTTCATCTATTGCTTTCCTGCCCATGGCAGAGTTGGACAGTGTGGAGTTGAACAGCTGTGCTCTTAAGCCCTGGGCTCTCAGTCCCCTTGCTTTGCCTGTTTGTTCACTCAAATAAGGTTGGCATAAGTTGTGTGTCTGTGTTGTTTTACGACCTAACACAGTGCTTTTCATACTAGGCTTCCATCCCCTTTCCTTAATGTGAATATAAAGATGTGATGAAATTGCGTAAAGAACAAGAGTCAGGATCAATACATCACATCTCTGAATATTGGACCAAAAGCAATAAACTGGATTCCTACAAGGACAAGCTAATAGTGCAGTTCTCATAATAGTGTGTAATGTAATAAATCAAAAGCCTACATCAGAAACTCCATTAAGTTTAAAATACAAATATAAAAATGCTTTATGCATCATACTTTTAATATTTGGGTGTGAACTATTAGTGCCAAATCTTGCAATGACACTTTATTAGGTACGCATTGCTAGTACTGGGTTGGACCCCCTTTTCTCTTCAGAACTGCCTTAATTATTTGTTGCATGGATTCAACAAGGTGCTGGAAACATTCCTCAGAGATTTTGGTCTATATTGTTATCCTGCTGAAATAAGCCATCAGAAGATGAGTACACTGTGGTCATAAAGGATGGACATGGTCAGCAACAATACACAGGTAGGCTGTCCCTCGTAACCACTGCTGATTGGTATTAAGGGGTCTGAGGAAAATAACCCCCCACACCATTACACCACCAGCAGCCTGAACTGTTGATACAAGGCAGGATGAATCCTTGCTTTCATGTTGTTAATGCCAAATTCCGACCCTACCATCTGAATGTTATTCATGCCAACACTAATGATTCCCAGTTACGCCAATCAGAGGTCACTAAATTTAAGATTGAAATTTAATATAAACATAAAATTTCCCAAAGAAAAAACAATATAGCATCCTCAATGGCACCAAAGAGAAAAACAGTTAAATGTTGATTATTAAACATTACCTCTCTCTCTTTTAAATCCCTTTTAGTAAATGATTTAATTATTGATCAATATATTGATTTAGTCTGCCTTACAGAAACCTGGTTACTGCAGGATGAATGTTAGTTTAAATGAATCAACACCTCCGAGTCACACTGTCAGAATCCTCGAAGCACAGGCTGAGGAGGAGGAGTAGCAGCAATCTTCCACTCCAGCTTATTAATTAGCCAAAGACCCAGACAGAGTTTTAATTCATTTGAAAGTCTTCTACTTCTAGGCTGGAGTATTGGAATTCATTACTATCAGGCTGTCCTGAAAGCTCCTTGAAAAGCCTTCAACTCATCCAAAATGCTGCAACGAGAGTACTGACAGGGACTAGAAAGAAAGAGAGCATATTTCGACCATATTGGCTTCTCTTCATTGGCTCCCACTTAAATCCAGAGTTGAACTTTAAAATCCTTCTTCTCACATACAAGGCCTTGAATAATCAGGCCCTATATTATTTAAAGACCTCATAGTACCATATCACCCCAGTAGAGAACTTCTCTCTCAGACTGCTGGCTTACTTGTGGTTCCTAGGATACTTAAGAGCAGAATGGGAGGCAGAGCCTTCAGCTTTCAGGCCCCTCTTCTGTGGAACCAGCTCCCAGTTTGGATTCAGGAGACAGACTCCCTCTCTCTGTTTTTAAGATTAAGCTTAAAACTTACCTTTTTGGCAAAGTTTATAGTTAGGGCTGGCTTAGGTGAGCCTGAACCATCCCTTAGTTACGCTGCAGTAGGCCTGGGCTGCTGGGGGTTTCCCATGATGCATTGAGTATTTTTTTTCATTCACCTCTTTTTACTCTGCTTACACCCCACTCAGCAATGAATTATTAGTTATTATTAATCTCTAGCTCTCTTCCACAGGATGTCTTTTGTCCTGTCTCTCTCCCCTCACCCCCAACTGGTCACAGCAGATGACTGCACCTCCCTGAGCTTAGTTCCTTCCCACTGTTGCCAAAGTGCTTGCTCAAGGGGGTCACTTTGATTGTTAGGTTTTCTCTGTAATTATTGTAGGGTCTTTACCTTACAATATAAAGCACCTTAAGGCGACTGCTGTGATTTGGTGCTATATAAATAAAATAGAATTGAAAGAAGCAGCAGAAATTCAGACTTAGCAGACTAGGCAAGGTTTTTCCAATCTTCTGTTGCTCAATTTTGATGAGCCGATGCAATAACCTTAGTTTCCTGTTCTTAGCTGATACGAATGGCACCTGGTGTGATCTTCTGCTGTTGTAGCCCATCTGCTTCAAGGTTCCCCATGTTGTACATTCAGAAATGCTCTTCTGCTCAGAAGATCTGGAGTCTTCTGAGCTCCTAGTGGGCTGTGGATGGCCTGGGTCCCCTGGGTCCTTCCCTATTCGCCTCTGGATCGCGGGGGGCATGGTTGCGGTTTCTTGCCCTCATTATTGAGTACATTCCATGACAGAGGCATATACACACACATTACTGCAAATAGCAAAATTGTGTGTATATGTATATACATATGTATAGATGTGTGAATGTGTCTACTTAGATTATTTTTTTTCCTTTCTTCCCTTTGTCCCCCCCCCCCCCCCCCCTTTTTTTTTTCTCTCTCGCTTTTTTTTTTTTTTTGTCCCTCTTGCTCTTACCCCTTCCTTGTTGCTTATCAGGCCTGGCATAAATAACTAAATGAAAAATAAATAAATAAATAAAAATACAAGCATTAACAAGAATAGCCTATAGAGCTGCTCTTGTAAAAGCAAATATGTTTGGTACATCAGTGCATTTGGAACATCATTCCAATTGTGAAAACTGCCAGACATGACAGGCCTTAGAAAAAAAAAATGCTCTTCTACATTGTAACCTGTGGTTATTTGAGTTACTGTTGCCTTCTTATCAGCAGTTCAGTCATACTCCAGTGATCTCTGACATCAACAAGGAGTTTTCTCCCAGAGAATTGCCACTCACTAGATATTTTTTCTTTTTCAGACCATTCTCTGTAAACCCTAGAGATGGTTGTGTGCAAAAATCCCAGTACATCAGCAGTTTCTGAAATACTCAGACCAGCAAGTCTGGAACCAATAACCATCCACATTCCAAGTCACTTAAACCACTTTTCTTCCCCAGTCTGATGCTCAGTTTGAACTTCAACAGGTTGTCTTGACCATATCTACATGCCTAAAATCCACAGAGTTGCTGCCACGTGATTGGCTGATTAGATATTTACATTGATGCCACATTTGTTAGAAAAATGCATTTGTGGGTTGGGCGTCAGAGTTGGATATGTAGGTTACACCCATGAAAAACTTGCCAAGTCTTCTCAGCCAATGCCAAACAGTTGCACAGATATAAACATATGAAATAAAATAATCTGAATTACCTGTCTGTTGTTATCAAGAAACTTTAATGTTAAATAAGTTAGCCT
Source organism: Archocentrus centrarchus (assembly GCF_007364275.1). Taxonomy (NCBI): domain Eukaryota; kingdom Metazoa; phylum Chordata; class Actinopteri; order Cichliformes; family Cichlidae; genus Archocentrus; species Archocentrus centrarchus. The sequence goes on along the minus strand of NC_044354.1, from coordinate 13,995,411 downwards.
ACATTGGGGACTTCTGGTGGGACAGCGACCAAGCATGGGTCCTACGTTGCGAGCTCTGATACACCAACGAGAAATCCCGGCATAACTCCTGACCTGACTAAAAATGATCTCAAACTGAGAAATATAACTGGAGACTCAATGAAAAGAAAGAAAAGAAACCCAAACTCCCAAAGAAGGGTGACAAATAACACGATAGAACAGAACGGATCAGCACCAGAAGCTAGCATGACTAACTCCAAGAGTAGCCTAGAGGGAATCGGCAAACAAATACAGGTCCTACAGAATGTGATGAAAAATGTGACCTGAAAGCATTCAAGGACGATATAACCACCCAAATGAGAGAGGACATCATTGAGCTTAGTGAGGGCATTGACCAGAGGTTTGCAAAAATAACTGCGCAAATAGAAGAACCTGCTCTACAGAACCAGGATCTGATCATGGATAAATTAGATGACTTGGAGCTAAGATCCAGAAGGAGCAACATACAGATTTATGGAATTCCAGAGGACACGGAAACAAAAAGACTCCTAGAGGAATTCTGAATTGATTCAGACCACCAGATTCAACATGCACACCAGGCACTGGCTCCAAAGCACAAAGTGGGCCAGCCTCTCAGATCTATTGTCATCAGCTTTCTGCAATTCACAGTAAAAGAGATGGTTTAAAGAAAGCATAGGAGAAGGAGAACATCACGCTTAATGGAAGCAAGATTTACTTTGACCATGATTGTTCAGTGAGGATGCTACAACAATGTAAGGCTTATAAAAACATAAAAAAGGTCTTAAAGGCAGAAGGCATTCATTTCCAAATGCCTGTAAACAAGATCCTCATCCACTGGCCCAATGGAGCCGAAACGGCAGTGCAGAAGAGGTGACCGTGAAATAGAGGAAGAGAGGCTAGGGGAAAACCGTTGGGTGACCTGGGGGACTCGACACTCACTAGAGGAATTCAGACGATAAGGAGCATGACGTAGAAACCCACCAGAAATAACTGTGTTGGGACTGCCAACATGCGTGCGCGGGAACGACAGCGAAGGGTGAATATAATTCACGAGAAGGAACCTCCAAAAGGATTGAGGTGACCTATAGATTTCTGGTTTGGTGTTTGCCAGACTGCAGTTTAGGCAAAAGTACTAGTATGGGTAAGTCAGCCCTTAACTGGTTGAATCTCATGGCTAGATGGGGGCTTTCTCTTTACGAGAGGTTTTCCCCCTCAAGACAGGAAGCAGGTCAACAAAGAGTGTGGGTGGTTGATATCTCTAGGTGGAAGTCACTAGTTTTGTATATAGTTAAATTGTGTTCCAGATTTTCAATTGTTAATAAGTTCATGCATAGATCCAAGGTCATGACCAAGTTAAAAGGTTAGCCTTTACTGGAGCCAAGCAGTGAAGGCTTGGTAGTTCTTAAACGTTTAGTAATAATTTTTAAGCCTCTGGAAACTACTCAGCTCACTGTCCCAACCAGGTCATTGCTAAAAAAAGCAACAAATACTGTAAGACAGCCTCAGTAGACCGCCATGCCATTGTCACTGTTTGTAGGACACTTTTTCAATTTGAGTAGTGAGAGGAAATGTAAATTTATTCCTTACTCTAAGGATGAATTTTAATGCCAATGAGCCTGAATGAAATCCGAGCTCCTTAAGCATCTCATTTAAATGTTCATGAAGATGATCAGGGATCACAGAGAATGCCTTTTATTCTCATATCGTTTCCCAGAAGTGCCAATACTTTTGTCTTATTTTATTGAACTACAGAAAATTTCACTTTTTAATGGTAACATAAGCCCTTAACCATGATAAGATGTCCAATGAAAACAGGTGGTGTGCCATATTAGTGGTATCTGAAAAGAAAAGAGAATTACTATTAGTGGAAATGTATTGGTATTGTGGTGCTGCATGCACTGTTGTGTAAAATTCCACATCAATTTGATAATGAGTTCATACTGAAGCATGTCTATGTCACTGGTCTGAGGTCATTTCTTTGACAAAAAGTGAATTAAAACAGGCAGTGTGTCCAGGCAGGTGACATTATACCTGCCTCCCTCTCCTGATACCAACAAATATATTCTACATGCATAATATTTGCATTTTATTATGGAGGGTCAGAGCACAGGCTCAGCCTTAGTGCAGTGTCCTCCAGTGCTCTGCTGCTCAGTCAGTACAAAGGAGATACTGTCATCCAGTAAGATGAAGTTTTAGAGCACGGTGCCTCAAGACTGACAAGTCACTACTGTACAAGCATGCCGTCACCTTTGTTTCAGATCAGTCAGATCCACTTCTTGCTCATCATATTTGCTTTCAAAACACCAAGATGTAGACATCTTAGCTCAAGGCTCCAAGAAGAAACTTTGCTAATCAATGGGTGACCTCACTGTGGTTCCATCTGGAATATAGAGATAGAACAGAGAGAGAGAGGAGAGATAGAGAGAGAGAGAGGAGAGAGAGAGAACAGAGAGAGAGAGAGAGAGGATAGAAGAACAGAGAGAGGAGAGAACAAGAGAGAGAGAGAGAGAGAGAGAACAGAGAGAGAGAGAGAGAGAGAGAGAACAGAGAGATAGGAGAGAGAGAGATAGAGAACAGAGAGAGAGAGAGAGAGAACAGAGAGAGAGAGAGAGAGAACAGAGGAGAGAACAGAGAGAGAGAGAGAGAGAGAAAGAGAGAGAGAGAGAGAACAGATAGAGAGAGATAGAGAGAAACAGAGAGAGAGAGAGAGAAAAGAGAGAGAAAAGAGAGAGAGAGAGAGAGAGAGAGAGAGAGAGAGATAGAGATAGGAGAGATATAGAGAGAGAGAGGAGAGAGAGAGAGAGAGAGAAAGAGAGAAACAGAGATAGAAACCAGAGAGAGAGATATTATATATAAGATAGATATATACATATAAGGAGAGAGATAGATACAGATAATATATAGATATATAGATATATATATATATATATATAAGATATATATATATATATAATATATATATATATATATATATATACATATATATATATTACATATATATATATATCTCATATACATACACTGCAGCAATACTATGATAGCCAGGCCACGGTGACTAGACCTGCATAGATGAGCTGAGTTTGTATTCTGAGGTTGTAGGATAATTAATGACCTCAACCTTCAAACTGGAAGTTATGCAGTAAGTCTGAGCCATTTACCTCTCACAGGTCTGATGCACCAGGTGGGAATTTGTAAATTCAATTTACTCAGCATACCAGAATATAAATCTATAGTTTAGTAGTCAGCAGGCTGATTGTTTTCTTTTATCTTCTTTTTTTTTTTTTGTCCATCCAAGCACATTACAATACTGAATTCCAGCTCAATGCATAGTTGCTGCAGTTTGCTGTTAATCTTTTCTTTTGTTTGCTGCTTTCTGAGAGGGTTCGATCGAATGCACTGCCAGGGCTGTACTGCAGAGCTCTGGGGACAGTGATGGGTTGCACTGCACAGTTTCTCATTTGCTTGTGGAACACCATTCTACTGGTTTTAACCTGCTGCCTCCTCAGTTTATCTCCTTGAGATGTATCTCAGGGGAGGTATGGAGCCAGTTAGCAATTACTGGCCAGGATTACAGTTCTCTCCCCTGGGACCCATCCTGGCTCTTTGTCTAGCTTGTTCTCTTGTCTGTTTCTCATTTCTTTCTTTACTCATGCACACTGTCAAAATAGCCAACAACAAAATTGTCATCCCTCCTTTCTCTGCTGTCTGCTCTGAAACTAACTCTTTATCCTGGAAGTACAGTGGTCTTGAGATTACACGTGCAGTAAGACTAACTAATTGAAATCAGTCTCATGTTAATCATAGGTGTGATTTCAACACTTGTAAGAAGTTAATTGCCAGTGGGATATGTGGGGAAATAACCTGGACCCTTTTGAGCAGTTAAAACCAAAGAAATAACAAATTAAAACCTTTTTAGATGCAATTACAATACTGTACATAGAGACAAGAAAATATAATGGGAAAAACTTGCTTGACCATTAGGCCTTTACCTGACCTTTTCTTGTATCCTTATAGGGGAGGATGACTGCAAATCAATACAAAGTTGTTCTGAGTGATCAAACATTAACCTGATGGAAGTGGTCTAATCCATAGGTCACAATGGGACACTGAACATTGTGACAAGTATGAAAATGATGTGAATCAAATGCTAATGCTTTTGCAGGCAGCAGAAGTTGAATACCCATGTAAGATTTTGATCCAAGATTTTAGGCAACACTTTCTACCACCTTCATCAAAACACCAAATTAGGGAAGAAAGGTGCTTTAGGGACTTGTCTAAACAACTCTATGCAATTAAGTAAGGGACTTTAATTAGTTTCTCAGTTGGCTCAGTTAGTGGACTCACTTTTAAACCCCATCACACTGAAAAAGGCATCTTTTTATAATAATAAATATAAATTTCCCCCTCCATGTGGATATCTGGAACATCAGGAAACATAGGAGCATTTGTATTGGAATAAGCAACTCCTTTGGGGCCCTACAATAAGCCATTGTCCAAATTTATTGTCTCACAAACTGATTAGATATCAGTTGTGTGAGACAATGAATTACCCTCTTTGTGTAAATACAGCCATTTTCACCTCACCTTAATTTAACCACTTTGAATTGAAGAAAAATAGTCATGAAATACAACTTATAAGCTTATAATGTTTAACAAATTTTATCAGAGCACTGCCCAGTATAAGGTTTATACCAGGGGTGCCCGATACGTCGATCGCGATCTACTGGTCGATCGCAAGAGGCGTGCAGGTAGATTGCACGGCATTAAACGAAGTAGAAGATGATTGATGAACTGTCATCCATCCGTTTCGTTACCACCCTACACACGCGCATTTAACCATGCTAGCTTTGCGTGTAGCTCGCGAGCTGAAAAAGTGTGGGCACCCCTGGTTTATACCATAGCTGCCCTAAATTAACAGTACTGTAATTACCAAAATCATTTTTTTTATGTTTCTGTAATGGTTAATCCACCAGTATTCACAAATTTTCCTTTAATCAAAATGATAGCTTTAATGCTAAAATATAATTACTATTAGCCATGAATTTTAAAATTTACAGTTTTGCAAAAAATCAGAAAAATAGTACTTTTTTTTTTTAATCAAGATGCCAAATTACAGTTATTTACTTGCATTCCTGAACATTAAAAATTAAATTTTAGTGGTTGAACCTCATGCTGGATTCATTTCTGACTCCCAGCTCAAATTTAGGCATAAAAATGTGAATTTGGTTTATTTGCCTGTAGTGCTGTATATAGCCTCTGTTATCATTTCTCTGTATTGGTATCAATAACAGATTTAAATTAAGAAATAATTTAAATCTGTTATTGATACCAATACAGATTTAAATTAAGAAATAATTTTGTAAATCATAATAAAATTTTGACTACAATGAGGTACAGCATGCTGCTGCCTTCATAATTGACTACATAGTCAACTACTCAATTGTTACTTGTAAAATATTTGTAAAAAAATTAGGTTTATACAATTTTTTTTTTTTTGACTGTCCCCTCTACAGTGCTTGCAGCACATTAATCTGGAGGGTCAGTACATTTTCCACATTTTTTTTTTTTTTTTTCACATTTTTTGACATGCTCATTTTATGTCACAGGGTGATTTCTTGACAACCAGAGGCCTGGCTCCACTGATCTGACAGCCTACCCTTAGGGACTCGTAGAGAGAAGAGCCCTGACAGTGAGATAGCAGACTACTGCTCATCCAATTACATACTCCTGCTGCCTATTCTCCTTCTTTCCACTTCTTCCATTACTAAACACTTTGGTTCTCACCACAAAGATTGACAATAGGGAATGAGTAAAGGAAAGGAGCTGCATACATGCTGAGGAGCTAGCTACTTTGTGTCCTGACTGGAGCAGCTGTGACCTATATGTTTGTATCTCACCTTAAGCCAGACACAAATAATTGCTTAAATATTGTCTTAGAAACAGAAACTGGAGGCAGACTTAGATTTGTGCTAATGGAAGGTGTTCTTCGAGGTGGCGGACTGAGGGGGTGGGATGGGGGGAGGTAGGGAAGGTAGTTCGCCCTTGGGGCATGACTAGCATGGTAATGACTTCGCTGTGAGAAACCATTGATCTACATCTGCTGTTGTAAGGGAAACAGTTGGAGATGTAAGTGGGCGGGCAAGGCAGCGACATTGATACACAAACAACATAGATCAGCATTTTATTGACACAGGTTTATTGTAAAAGCCAGTACTCGCTTGTTATTCAAAGTCCGAGTGATATCCAGTTGAACCAAATCTGAAGGATTTTCTTCTGCAGTATTCAGACTTGTCGAGTAGTACTTAACATTTTGTCTTTGCTGTATAGATCTGACTCTGTGAAATGAAAGGATTTGGTAGAAAGGGCATTTCTGATACTTGGGAAAAGAAGCTTTGTTTCTTGGTTCCTGCTTAGACGTGCAGGGTGTCAACAGAGTAGAACCAATAGTCAAAATCTCTGATCTCAGGATTAGTCTCAGTATGATTCTGGTTGGGGAATTTGTTTTGCAGGCAGTCCCTTCTGCACAATTATTGGTACATGTGACAGTTTATTTTTAAGTGGCATCACTGCTGAACTCTTTGGCAGAATGAGGGTAAATAATATGAGCGAGGCATCACTGCAATTTTGGATGTTTCTTTTCCTAGCTACGTCTTTTAATTTAATCTCAAATGGTCCAGCTGCACATCGCATTAACCAGCGGAAAAGATGGCCACCGGTTAGTGAAATCTACTGGTGTTTAAAATTTGCTCAGTGCGCCCCCATGGTCACTCTTCTGTGCTTCTTTTTTTCCCCCATCACAGCAGCTCTGAAATGATCCTGCTATTATCCAGAGCCTGTGCAATTCCACACTCAAATGTGGACGTGATGTAGAGCATTAGTGCTGAGTTTTTGGCTCAGTTAGTGTTGACTTTACCATTCCAGCAACCTTGGTTTTCAATGAGAAAGTAAGTTTCCTGTTGAGGTGAGGTTTGTGTTGGTCAGTCTCCAGTGTTTTGTGCATTCGCTGACTCATAACCTGAATGATTTATTAAGAAACTTGAGGCCCAGATGCACTATGCTATGCTTTTAACAGATATTCTTGCATGTTGCACTCTGTCCACAAACTGTTCCTTGCTCAGTGAAATGATAACTATATATTGTTTTCAAAAGTTTTGTGAGTACAAATGTTCATATTTCATAAAAAAAATATATAATTTAAAGTATAAAATGCTCAAACTATACAATCAAAAATGTTTCTCCATACTTGTCCTGTAAAAATTTGAACACAGAAATTAATTATCCAATCATATTATTTGGGACAGGCTAATTGTTGCCTTGTGGGATCGGATTCAAAACCATACCAACTTGGCCACTAACTGTTTTAATCTGTTTAGAGCTGCACTGACATAGTCATGCTTCATCAATTTAGGGCTAATTTCATTAGTCTCTTATCACTCTGAAGTCGCTCTTTAGGTCTTTCAATTCACCTTTTCCACTTCCTCCTACTTTTGTTTGCGCTGCAGTTTTAACACGCGGTCGAGTCGATTTTGTGATTTTACATTGTCAGCCTTTTCATTTTCTTTACTTGAGTTTCTCTGCAGTGACTTTGCTGAAATTCTGTGTAATTGGAGACCTGCTGTATTTCCAGCTGGTAATGGGAGGATGCTGGTTTCATTTTTCAGTCCAGGCTTCCTTTAGGATTTGTTGTCGCTGTGGGGCTGCTGGGCTGACCTTTGGTAGGACTGCTTAGTTTTTATTGCTTTTCTTTCTAATGACCAGACAGTTGACTCTCTGAAATCCTCCTGAACATGTTTCCAAAGTCCCACAGGTAGCAGAGCTCAGTGGACAGAGTGTGTGCTGCATCTTACTGGATGTACTTTGATTACCTTTGGATTAAAATGGACACCCAGGAATGCAAACATGGTGAGAGATTTTTTTTGTGGGGGTGGGGGGGCTCTTCCCTAGTAGTGGTACAGTAGGCTGTTACTATTGTCTTCTAGTTTTAATTAAATTTTTTATTTTAACTATTTAACTAGAACCAGTTTTTAGAAATAAATCTCATTGCTATGGTGACAGTTAAATTAAAACACAAATGTGAAGCTCGTGCTGGTGTGTAAAATGTACAGAAATGCAGAGATTTACAAGTGGCCTGTATTTGAATCACGATACACCATAGAAAGCGCATCAAATGTTTGAGCTGAGGCTGAGTACTATTTCATGAAAAATGTGAGCTCATTTTGAATGTGATGGAAGCAAAAGTTGACAAGGGGGTAACAAAAGGCTGTAAATGTAGGTGGTACTAAAAAGAAAAAAAAAATAGGTTAACTCATAACAGGTCAGCAACATAATGGGTATAAAAGGAGCATCTTACAGAGGCAGAGTTTCATAAATCTGCAAAAACTGCATCTGCAAATTTGGAATAATGTTCCTTAATGTAAAATTAAAACAAATTTGAATATCTCATTATCTGCTGTACATAATATCATCAAAACATCTGAGAATCTGGAGAAATCTGTGCGCAAGGGACAAGGCCATAAATTGAAAATCCTGTGATCTTCAGGCCCTCGGGCAGCTGTTAAAAACAGTCATGGAAATCACTGCATGGGCTCAGGAACACTTCCAGAAATCATTTCACCGTGCCGTCCACAAATGCAGGTTAAAGCTCCATCATGCAAAGAAGAAGACATGAACCAGAAGGACAGCTGTCCTCTCTGAGCCACAGCTCATGTATTGACTGAAGCAAAGTGGAAAACTGTTCCAGGGTCAGACAAATTGCAATTTGAAATTATTTTTGGAAAACAAGGATGCTATGTCCTCTAGACTAAAGAGGGGACACACCATCCAGCTTGTTAACAATGCTCAGTTCAGCTTGCACATCTGGAAAGGCACCATCAGTGTTGAAAGGTATTTACAGGTTTTAGAGCAACATATGCGCCCATCCAGGCTACTTTTTCAAGGAAGACCTTGTGTGTTTTAGTGAGACAATGCTAAACCACATGCTGCATCAAATACAGAAGAATGGCTTCATAGTTGAAGAGTCTGGGTGTTGAATTGGTCTGCCTGCAGCAGCTGGTCTCCTCAGTTCCCAGACATATACAGACTGTTATTAAAAAAAAAAATAAAAGGGTGGTAAACATGTGTCTGTCCCAACCTTTTTGTGAGGTGATGCTGCCATCAAATTCAAAAGGAACTAGTATTCTGGGTTGTGGCTGGATCTGATTTCTGGATATCTTTAGATTTAGCTTCTTTAGCCTTTGTTAATTTCTTTAAAATGTCCATGTTTGCAAAAAATGTTGCTCTCATATAAGAAATTATTGCCATTACTGTCCATTTCACAAAAAAATGAGTTTAGCAGTATTGTAAATGGAGCATGGTTTTTAGATATTCAGAATTCATTGGATTAGGCCAGTGAGAATGCATCTGTGCTGCTTGTTTCTCCACTGGACAGTGGTCCTAGTCACATTTGAACTCTGTAAATGGTGTACGTCTGGGACTACCAGGCTACTACCACCAACCCCGCCAGGCAGAGATCCATGTTATACTCGTATGGTGACAGAGGTGATAGTCACAGCCAGCTGCCATGTTCTTATGGGAAAGTGTTGCTGCTTCTCACCACTACTATGACAGTCTTCCTATCAGCTGCATAATAGAACTTTTCAGTGTGACAAAGTGTACTCTGCAGACCTGGGTGTAGAAGCCAGCAGAACAGCACTCTGCAGACATTAGAGCATTAGAGGGTCAGCAGGATGGATTAGAGGGTGAAAAGAATTTCTCTCCACACTCAAACTTTTAACCTCACTAATACAGGAATATATTTTTCCATGTCGAGATAAGCAGTGTCCCGCTCGTCCTCATTTTCGTTGCTTTTCACCATGTCTCCCAGCCTTACCTCCTCCTCCTCCTTCTACCTTGTCATCTATTTTCTTTGCTCCAGCAGTGGCAGTAATTTTATACGCCTCTCCTCTGGTGTTCTTGCTGGGATGTTACAGCTTTTCAACATACCATAATGTGTCAAGAACAAGGACACCTGCGCCTAAGCTGCTTTTTTTTTTTTTCTTTTAAATTAGTTATTTTATGCCCACCATATGGGCTTGTTTTTCATTTATTAAGACATAAACGTCCAACACAGATGCTTTTACAGGAAATAGTCGTGTGAAATCAGATTTGAAAATGAAAATGACATTTAAAGGAACGTTCCCTGGTGGTCTTCTAAAAAAATGCTTTATAGCAGAGCACCCTGCTGGCCGACAGTTACGGGGCATGTCGCATAAACCACAAGATGAACTGTTTGGTGGTTGATGGGGAAGAGGCACACAGAAAATGAAGTGGGAAAGTTGTGGCGTGACATACAAGGTCTCTCTCCAGTGTGCTCTGATAATATCCTTCACAATAGAGTTTGTTCTTCATGATGCTTGTGTTTAAGTCAAATTTACTCGTAAAGTTTTATGGTTCTATTTGCTTGTTTAACGTTGTCACTTGGCTGTTTATGGACCCAGGTTTTTACCCTTTGGTATACGACCGTCTTTCTGTGCGTGTCCTTCTGCTCACAGCACGTGTGTATATGCATGTCATACAGAGCTGACACTGCAACACTGTTCTCATATGTTCTCTTTAACCTTGAGTAACCTCTCTTTAGAGATATCATAGGGCAAGGCCACTTGAGCAGTCCTATATTGTACATCACAACCTTATACCTATATTTGTGCAGCTTTACAGTCAGACTGTCCCTTTAATAAAACAAAAAAGTTGTAAGGGCACACTGTGGCTGAGTAACCTCCACATAGTTTTTTCTTGGTTAGCACTACAGTGCCTATAATAAGTTATGTGTGTCATAGGTTGGGCAGTGGAGTTCACTGAGCAGTTGAGAAATCAGATATGGCACAAGATCATTACATATTAAGGAAAACTTTAGAAATGCATTTTAAATACATAATTTGTATTTATAATTGTTTTTTGTTTTTTTTAATGTGACCTCTGCCTTTCAGATGACTCAGGGGACGAGGAACCCACCTCCCAGTCAGACCGCAGCGAGATCCAGGGCACCCTAAAGATACTCGTCAGCAAGCTCGATGACCTCAGCACGTGCAATGACCTGATCGCCAAGCACGGGGCAGCCCTGCAGCGCTCCCTGAGTGAACTCGAAGGCCTGAAAGTCCCTGTGGAGGGAGGAGAAAAGATCAAGGCAGTCAACGAGCGAGCCACCCTTTTCCGCATCACTTCCAATGCTATGATCAATGTAAGTAGCTGCAACAGACCACGCTGCAAGACACAGCAGGAGTTAGCAGTGAGTGATCTGTGTCCCACATGTTTTGGTATGATCAGTATGACAGGAGTGCAAGTCCTGGTTTGTGAGCAATGAGCGACGAGTTCAGTTCACAGTGTGGCATGTTTAAAGAGACCCACTAGGCTGCAGGAATGGAGGTCGACAGTTTACTCAGCTGAGGGGGGGTCAGTATTTATCCAGGCTAGGGCCAGTCCCTAGCCTGGATAAATGGGAAGGGTTGAGTCAGGAAGAGCATCCAGTGCAAAATATTTGCCAAATCAAACATGTGGATCATAAAGAATAAGATTCCCATACCGGGTTGTTCGGGGCCTGGGTTAATGATAACTGCTTCCGGTGCTGTTGGCCAATAGAGTGCTGATGGGAACTGTGCTCCTGGATGTAGTGAAGGAAGATGTGCAGAGGTTTGGTGTGACAGAGGAGGATGCTAGCAATAGGGTGAGATGGAGGCAGGTGATCTGCTGCGGCGACCCCTAAAGGAAGCAGCTGAAAGAAGAAGCAGCAGCAGCTGTGTATGACATTTGAACACCAGCATCAAAAACCAAAACAAACGGGTGCCTCTGCTACACCTCCCCTCTCCATTTACTATTATGTTTCATATAGAACTAGAAAGATTGTGTACAAGAGAGCCAAACAAAATCTAGTCACAACCATTAGGCCATACCAGCTTTATAAAAACAAGCACTTGGGATTCGCTGTATACCAACTGATGTTTTGCCAACGATTGTGATGAGACTCTAGCCTGTTTTCTGTTTCACAGTGTTTCTCCATTGCACAAGGTGCAGCAGAGTAAAGCACCAAAACAGCAGTACAGTCTGTCACAGTGTGCATAAAAACTGTAATTTTTTTATAAAATTTATTTTTTATTACACTGCTTAAATGGTCTAGTCTGTTATCTCACTTTTGCTTTTACTTTCACTCTTTGCCATTTTTCAAACACAGGAAGGGCCGACAGTTTCAAAGGGAGCACCTCACATGCACTAATGTGCCAGGACAGCTGGACCGACTACCAAAACATAGAACACATAAGATTGAATTACATCACGCACACAGAGAAGAAGTGTGACTTAATTTCTTCTTCTTTGGGCGCCACTATTCTTCTGCATCTTTACATCTTTACAAATTGTTGTTTCCTGCTGTGTTCAAAATTACATATAACAAAACACAACCTCAAACATGGCCGGGTTCATAAGTACTCCAAAATGTTGTATCTGATAACATGTATGCTCTACTGTAATCTGGCCCAGTTTCCATTTCCTTTAGAGTGAATATTGTGGATTTAGCTGTCTGTTAGTAATGGATGACAGTTCATAGAGGATTGAGGTCATGTAAAAGTGATACTAGATATGATAGTGGGTGGGGGTGACAGGAATAGCCCCTGCTCCCCACTCTTCTCAACCCCTCGACCCTCCCTGCTCGGTGAGGAATGTCAGAGCCTTCTGGACTACTGTTAGACAGACAGACCTGTTCAGACTAAAGACAGAATCATACAAGGTTGGTCTTTCGTCCCGTTTCTCTCAGTGGCTTTGATTTTGATTTGATTTTGGTTTTAATGCATGTCTGACGAATACTTTGCAGCTTTTTTTTTGTTTCGTATTTGTTTGCTGGGGTTAAAATAATTTACTCAGGCTTAATTGTGCTTTGGATTGCAATCATTTTGGATTTATGAACCACTGTTTTATGATAATTAAAAAAGTTTTAACAAAAATTGCACTTGCATTATGTAAAAGGCCATTGCTCAAAATGATGAGCCCGTTATCATTTTTTTTATGAATTGAGGTACAGCAGGAAAAGGAAACTGGACAAGCAATAAAATAGACCTTTTTGGATTGCCTAACTCATTAAAATGCCATTTGGCCTGCCAAGAGTGTGCTTTTAATGAGAAAGAAATGTGCTCCAAACTCCCTTTAGTGGAAGATATGTAATTTTGGATTTCTGCCATCATGTGTTTAGCCCCTAGAAAGTCATATCCTAAAACATAACTATTTTTTTATGCTATGCTTTATGCTTTAAAATAAAGTAGACATGTAAAGTGGGAATAAAGAAGTGAGGAGAGAGAAGATGGACTAATTGAAGCTGGAGGCCATAATGTAAAGGCACAACTGCACGCTCTTCTTAATCTGGCCTGGGGAGAGGATTTCACTCTAGTTCATTCAGCAGTAACCCGACTTCTAAAGTGTGCCACTCACTCTGTTGGCGCATTCTCTTTCAGGGTTGTATGATTCATATGTGAAACTTAACTTTAACCAAGTTAACTTTAGACTTCGCTCCATAGTTCATTCTGCAGAGTTTGCTGAGACTTGACGTTAATTGTCAAGTCTTACTTACATACATACAAATGTGCTTCTGTGTGTTCATTCAGTTTTTTAGCCTTTATCAACCCCGTCTTCCCAACACCAGAAGTCACATGCAGTCTGTTTGTACTGGAGAGTCAGCATTTAAAAAAGTGGAACTGTCATATTTTCTTAGGGGGTGTTTGAGGTTTGATGGTTATTGTCTGAGGAAGTGGACCACATCATCACATGCATTTGTGACATCTAAACTGACACACAGACAGTGATATTTAAACAGTTTGTGCAGGGCTGCTTAGGGTAAGAGACTGACCAGAGATGGTAAGGATATGTGATATTTCACATCTTGTCTTATGATGATGCTGCACTATTAACATATTCGTTATACTAAAATGTTATTAGCAAATGTCATAGTCTTCATAGATCAATTACTAGTTTAATTCATTTATTTTAATGTAGCTGGCAATATAGTTAATAACACATGATTTCTTTAAGCCTATTAATAATAGTGTGGTACCTTCATGTTTGGAATTGGTTAAATTTAGAAGTATAATAGTGCCTAAAAGTATTAAGATATTATCTTGGTTTGCAGTGTTTTTAAAATGAAGCTAAAGGCTCCAAAAATTATCACTTTTTTTTTTGTTATTGCATGACTACAGTTTGTTTAGAAAATATGTACAAGTTACTCTCATTTAATAGCACAAAATATTCTTCGCCAGGTGGACAATAATCAGAAATATTACCAAGACATAATGCATGAAAGCACACTCAGGTCAGTGGAAATGTGAATGGCTCTATGACATGATAATGGTTTGTAATACAGCAAATGAATCTAAAAGTAAACCTATGGTCAGATGTTGTGACAGCACTTTGTTTTATTAGAAGCATAAGTTTTTTGACTCCCTCTTTTTTTTTTTTTTTTTTTTTGTAGCAAAAATGCCAAACATTATTTTTGTATTTGTAAAGATTTGCCACATTTCTTTGTCCTGTTTGATATTAAGCTGAATATCTGAGTGTCTTGGGTTATTTTGACAAAACCAGATATCTGAAGAATTAAATTATGATATTTTTGATATTTTGTTGTACAAATATGAATTGGAGCTGTGAGAACATTAGTCCTTTGCTTTATTGTGTATGCTTATTGAGTGAAACACAAAACAAAATAAAAATCCGCTGCCCTTTTAAACTATTTACAGTGCTCAACAAATTTATTAGGCTACCACCCAGTGTAATGTTTATGCTACAGCTGCCCTAAATAAACAGTATTGGTAAAATCATTTTTTATGTTTCTGTAATGGGTAATCCACCAGTATGTGCGAGCTCTTCATTCAAAATATTAATGATAAAACATTATCATCCATGAATTTTCAAGTGTAATACTTCATAAAAAAGCAGAAAAAATAGTAAAGCACATTATTATTTTTTGATTAAGATGCCAAATTACAGTTATTTACTTGCATTCCTGAACAGAAGAATTCATTTTAGTGGTTGAATGTTAATTTCTCACTTCTCAGAGAAGTCCAGTGTGCCGGCTCAAGTTTGGGTATAAAAAAATGTGAATTCAGTGTTTTATTTGCCTCATAAATTTTTAGTTTAACATATTTATTTTCTTGTTTTTATGAGGTGGTCTAATAAATTTAAGCACTATATAGTGGTCACTTGTTTCCCAACAAAACTAGGTATTACTACAGCCTTGTTCCTTCTCCCATTTAAATTTGATACTCTACATCCTGACAGCTCTTCCGCCACACAAAGAACAGAGATCAGTTGAACTGTGTACACTTTTGTCTCTTAAGCTTTCAGTCTTCAGCCACTAAGTGGCTCCAGTTACCTCTCAGCAGCCCCTCCGGATTGCTTTTTGACTATATACTCTATACTATAATCATGTGCTGATAGTCAGGTGGGAAAAGACTTCCAAAAAATCTGATTTGTGGTTGGCTTTAAAACAGTAATTCAAAATATTTGGAGACCCTCATGCTGACAGATCAGTGAACGTCACATGACATTTTTAACATGTACGCAGTCAGCTGAGAGGTGCTACTTAGGTTCATTGACCTCTGTGCTCATTAAAATTGTCAGTGGCAACAAGTGCTGACATGTAATATGTGCATGATCTGAAGTAACCTCTTTGTCTGAGGAGTAAAAGCAGAACAGCAACAATAATACCTCTTGACTCAGATATAGTGTTATGCAATCAGTGTTCAACACAGCTCATCAGTCACTGATGTTTTCTATGTTTACAGTTTGCTCCAAGGCGCATTTGACGCAGCAGGGACACAGAGTAAAGGGTTGGCAGACAGCTAATTAACATATTGATGATTGCTCGAAAAGTCACGATAAGCAGCCTTGATTACAACGTGTGACACAAATGTCTTCACACCCCTTTCCATCCAAATGTTCTTTTTCTCATATTGTTGCCAACTGTGAGGAAAAGTCTTTAAGTATTTAATGCACAAATCTCATCTGATGGTCAAGTTTGAATTTAGTTAAAAAGTTGTTGTCAACAGGTTTTTCCCCCTCTGGATGATTTATTTACATTGATTTATTTTTTCCAAACTTTTAGTGCTGTCTTTCTGATTATCCACTTGTGTGTTTGTGTTACCCAAGGCGTGTCGAGACTTCTTGGACCTAGCTGAGACTCACAGTAGGAGATGGCAGCGGGCTCTGCAGTATGAGCGAGAGCAGCGTACCCATCTAGAGGAGACCATTGAGCAGCTAGCAAAGCAGCATAACAGCCTGGAGCGAGCGTGGAGGGAAGCACCCACGCTTGTTTCCAGCGCACCCAGTGCCCCTACCACCAACAAGGGTGAGACTGGCTGACTGTTACTTGCTCCTGTGGGCCTTCGCTTTGGACTCAGAGGCTAAAAGTCATGTGCAGCCTCAGGCTTAGTGTTATAGACTCTCCTCATGTGGAGGACAGAAACTTTAAGCTGTGTGAGAAGATTTTAATAGCTTACTAGTTAAGATGTAGATGGTACTTATCTTAACTCATAGACTCATGAGACTCTTTGGTCAGTTTGTGTTCCCATGGGTTTTTAGCTGGAAGTGGTGTAACTTTTTTATAGCACAGCTAAAAGTTCCAGAGGAAAAAGACAGTTTCTAATTTGTTTTTAAAAAAAAGATGACGCATTGATAAGCCCAAAAATTCCTAGTTTGAGTCCAGCTGGGGACTCTTATTTCTCTCTCTGCCGTTTTTAATGAGGGATTAAAACATGGTTTGAGTCCCTCTTCCTAGCACCACTCAGTGTTGATTTCCTTTAACCTTAAAGGCAATTGTTACCCAAGTGCTAATACAGAATATAATTATACTTTAGCCATAGAGGCAGAACCATTTATAGAATTTTGCCATTTGTCACTACTTGCTGTTATAATGACAGAGACATGAATGTTTGGCCGTTTAGAAGAAGTGCAAATTTTATTATTTATACATTCATACTACAGACCTTTGATAAGCAGTAACCATAGTCCCTCTCTTCTTCCCTTTTTTTTTTAGTGATTACTTGTACTTCATATAAACATTTATGCTTCTCTCTTGGAAGCCGGTTAAAACTCATAATGGATCACTAAACACAGTGACCGTACTGAGTGCTGAATAGTCGGTACTAAATATAAGAAGCATGCCCTGAGGAACTTGCATCATTCAGTCTAGTTAACCAACAGGAACGCTGCCAATTTTACGATTAAGCTAATTATTCCCTGATTAATCACCACGGGTATGTGATTATATGCTTGTCTGTCCCAAACACTGTAGAAACCAACTTGCTGTTTTTCGTTGGGATGTCTGTGTGCACTGATAAATGTATATGTTCACTTGAAGGGAGTGAGAGGTCGCAGAAAGAGGAGGCAAGTGATGAAGATGAGGATACAGAGTACTTTGATGCCATGGAGGATTCCCCTGCGTTCATCACAGTGACTGCCAGTGAGAGCACACAGCACAGGTCAGTCTCACATGGGAAACCATGCAGTCTGTGCTCTGTAGATACTGTTTTTATGTATTAATCAAAAATGTACTGTGTGATTAAAGATATGGGAAAGAAAGTTTAGCTTTTGCCACGCACGTCCCAATTTTGTCAAAACTGTGAGTTCGACCTCGGCTGACAGCTGAGCAGGACTCTGATGGTAGCTGATGGTGTGACTCTTTACACAAATCAAAGCCTGGTGTGTCCTTTTCTGTCACATGTTTGCTTTCGCTTGAACAAATAAAAACCAGCCTAAGACTCTTACAGCTGTCGGGTTTCCTACTGACAAGTTACCCAATTTTTATGCCATGTGACATATCCGTCAACTCCAGTTTCACAGCATTCATCTGCAATACCCAGAAATATCTTTCCTCCCTTGTGTGTGATGTGTTTGTATGTGTAAAGGGGAAATGAGAGCAAGGGGAATTTAGTCAGATTGTGTTCAGCGTTGCTATAGGAAACATTTTCATTTTGTTCCAGGCGATCTCAGAGTAATTTGAGCGGTGCGAGCGGAGGCCAGCCCAGTGACTGGAATCAGGACGACCATGTAAGTATCTTCCCAATATGCCTGACTAATGAGAGACATTTGTTAAAGCAGCAAATATTTGTAATCTCAAAATTGATTCCTTTCTGCTGCTGCAAAGCTCACACCTTATTGATTTATTTATGTAACATCTTCACTTTTTGCATTCACAAGTATCCTTCCCTCCTGTGCACAAAGAAAGACACACACACAAACTTTGTCTGCGTTTCCCGCGGTCTTGTTGTCACCCCTGTGGTGCTTGAGAATATACATTTGCATCATTTACTAGTCAAACATCTGTTCTTCTTTTCCCTCAGCTCTCTCTTATTTTTCACTCTCTCTCTCTTACACATCTGTCTTCTCTCTTTTACGTCTTTCACTTGCTCTGTCGCTACATCTGGAGATGAGCTGTCTGTGAAAGTGAAAGTATTCACTCAAACTTGTATATCCACCCTCTTCTCCTCACCTAATCCCAGATGTCTCCAAGCTGTAACGATGTGTCAGGAAAGGAGCTGCAACCACGCAGACAGAGGCGGACTCACATCCCAGACAAGCCCAACTACTCTCTCAATTTGTGGAGCATCATGAAGAACTGCATTGGCAAGGAGCTTTCTAAAATCCCCATGCCTGTAAGTGTAGGCATACTCCTACTTCTTGCTGACAGGTAAATCTCTGAGCATTACATCTTATGAGTTTCTCTCCTTTGTTTTCCTTTCAGGTAAATTTTAATGAGCCTCTGTCGATGCTGCAGCGTCTCACCGAGGACCTGGAGTATCATGAGCTTCTAGACAAGGCGGCCCGCTGTGACTCCTCACTAGAGCAGATGTGCCTGGTCGCTGCCTTCTCCGTCTCTTCCTACTCTACCACAGTCCATCGGACAGCCAAGCCTTTCAACCCCCTCCTGGGCGAGACGTACGAGCTTGATCGCTTGGAGGAATTTGGCTACCGCTCGCTGTGTGAGCAGGTAATGGCACAGCTATAACAGAGGGATTTTGTTTGTGCACTTCCTGATGTGCTCGCACGTTTATTTAACGCATAGACTGCGGTACACAATGTGAAACTGTATTCCTGGGCTATACTGTGTTTCTATGTCCCTTCAGGTGAGCCATCACCCTCCTGCAGCTGCACATCATGTGATTTCCCAAAAAGGCTGGACCTTATGGCAGGAAATCACCATCGCCAGCAAGTTCCGTGGCAAATACCTCTCCATAATGCCTCTGGGTAAGACATTTTGCATATAGCTCAGAAGCTAACAAACTATATACGTAAATAAAGGCTCCATCATGCACGCCAAAACAGCATCAGTGTTAAGGCAAGAAAGACTCCAGAGTCAGTAGCAGAGCAGGGATCTGCCACCGCACAATTTAAAGCTAGAGTGAAGATGAATCTGGAGGATTTTATGACCCCTTTGACAGATACATAAATATGGGTACAAAGGGGGCTCTGTACCGAGAGCTCAAATAGATGTGAGATTGAAGAGTTCCAAAGCCAAAGGATGAAGTGGTAATTCTGACGTCTCCCTTCATGTTATATGCCTGCTATGTTGTGCTATGTAATAGAAAAATAGTGGGCGTGGAAAGTGTTTGTGGTGAAATACAAATCTTCTGAGGCTGTGTCACATTGAAACGAGGTGGAAATGCATTGCCTGTGCACCGACCATTAATATGTTGGATGACAGATTTAGAAGTACAAACCAAACTGTTATGTGCAACTGCAGATTAGCAGTAAAGCAGATGTGATATTTTGTCTTTTGTCACTGTGTGTCCCCAGGTACCATTCACCTGCAGTTCCACGCCAGCGGGAATCACTATGTGTGGAGAAAGGTCACCTCCACAGTGCACAACATCATTGTGGGCAAGCTGTGGATTGACCAGGTCTGTTTATGATTACCTTATCCACACCTCCAAACCCACTGCGCGCCTTAATACCACGGAGCTTCCTGAGTAGCCCATAGATATTTTTTTCTAGCAGATGTGTGTGGCACACACAAGCAGAATAGAGTGAAGAAGGGAATTGGTGCTTTACAACACATGAATAAGGAGCTCGACGATCTCTGGGGGATTTATCTTTAGCTTTGATCTAAATAACAACCTCTTGTTTCTTTGAGATGCCCCACTTATTGGGTGGGGGGATTTTTGAGGGGCAGGCTTCACATGTGTCTGTCTTTCTGTCTGTGCAGATTTGTGTCTGTCTGTCTATTTGGAAGTATAAAAACCCCACCCACCTCCACCCTCTCCTCCTTTTTTTTTTTTTTTTAACCCTGTTCTGCTCGCATGTGTCACATCGATCTGTCAGTGTGCATTTCTATTTGCGTGCTCATTTTGAAGAATCCATGAGGAAGAAAAAATACACAGATTATATCAGCTAGAATTCGAGCTCCTTTGCATAAAAGCAATGCTTAATGTGTTCCTGAAACTTAAAAAGTACTTGCAAATATTCTGAATTTCTGAAGTTTTTTTCTTAAAGGTACCCTGCAGACTTTAGAGGATAAGACAATATTAATTACATGTAACGAACTCACTAATGTTATGGTCTCTTTCCTTCAGTTTTCCATTTTTGTGATAATAAAATATGTCTACATATCATGTTTTTTTTTTGTTTTTTTTTTAACTTTGAGTCTAACAAAACCACCAGCTCTGTGCTGAGATAAATTTAGGTTTGTCCCCTCTGTATTGTTTTGTTCTCTTCAATATATTCACCTTCTCTCTGTGCATTGTTCTGCCACTCAGCTGCCCTCTTTTACAGAACAGGGTCGACCAAACAACTTCATGTTAACCTACACTCTCTCTTCACCTACTACTTCCTCTGTGGTTGACTATAGCAGAGAACCATTGTCAGCGGTACAACAGCTGAAACGAGAGAGGCACTGACAGTGAATGTATTTTTATATCACAATGACACCAGCATAAACTTTCAGTTACTCCACATGGTGGCCATTGTTAATATTTTCTTTTCATGGCTGTCACATACTGCAAAGTCAAGTTAAGCATGAGACTTGAAGAGTATGACCCACTGCAGTGTCCAGAACTGTGCATGCATATGTTTGTAGGACAATACAAGGACTTGTTCATCACATGGTTGCTTAGCAGCAACCATATTAATTAAGAATGCCACTTGGTGCCTTTTTAAAGTGCCTGTAAACACATTTTTAGTGTGTTTGGTATGGATGTGTGTACTTAATAGGCTGATGGAAATGGGCGTGCATTTACTGATTTTCAGTCCAAATCACATCTTCTGATGACTCACTGTGAAATGTCCATTAGCTCAAATATGTGATTGTTCTCAACTGTGTCTCTCTCATTTTGTACTTTTTTGTGTCTGTGTTTGTGCAGTCAGGAGACATTGAGATTGTGAATCACAGGACCAAAGAGACCTGCCAACTCAAGTTCTCTCCCTACAGTTATTTCTCTAGGGATGTTCCACGCAAGGTAAATTCTTTGTTTTCCACACTCTGCTGACACCCACCCTGGGCGTGACGTTGCAGTGTGTGGTTGTTTGTGTGATGCTGCCACCTGCTGGACAGTACTAACACGTGTATTACTTTGTGTAATAAGCTCAGCGTATGAGGTCAGATCTCAGTAACCTCCTTTTATGTTATAGTACTTACTTAAATAAAGGGCACATTGATTTTTTTTTTTTTTTTTTTTTTTTGTGGGGGTGGGGGGCTGTAAATTTAAAATGTAGTCATGGTCTGCTAATGGGACTGAGTCTAACATTATGTGGAAAGAGCAGGTCTGTTTTTCTGTTTCTAGCTTCTGTTTTCTCTTTAATATTTCCAGGTGACAGGTGTGGTGGCAGACAGCGGTGGTCAGGCTCACTACATCCTCTCTGGTACGTGGGATGAGAAAATGGAAAGTGCCAAGATTGTTCAGAGCAGCCGTGGAGGCAATGGATCAGAGGGCAAGCAGAAGATGGTCTACCAGACTCTGTCCCCCAAACTGCTGTGGAAAAAATACCCTCTCCCGTAAGTCCATAGTCATAGTTGAGTAGCGGCTGCAATGTGTGATAAATGTCATTGAATTGCAGAACTACAGTGTACCTCTTGTCAATTTCTTCATACTTTGTCAGGGAGAACGCTGAGAACATGTACTACTTCTCAGCTCTGGCGCTGACCTTAAATGAGCTGGAGGAAGGAGTGGCACTGACTGACAGCCGTCTGAGACCAGACCAGAAGCTGATGGAGGAAGGGCGATGGGACGAAGCAAACTCAGAAAAACAGAGGCTAGAGGAGAAACAAAGAGCTGTGAGAAGGAGGAGGGAAGCAGAGGCCTCAGACGCTCTGGATGAAGGTATGAAACTTAGAACAGTGAGAGACTGTGTGTGTGTGTGTGTGTGTGTGTGTGTGTGTGTGTGTGTGTGTGTGTGTGTGTGTGTGTGTGTGTGTGTGTGTGTGTGTGTTGTGTTGTGTGTGTGTGTGTGTGTGTGTCGAATATTGAAGATAAGGGAGTAAAAAAGAGGGGATGGTTAGGGAATAAAGTGCCAAAGAAGGCAAACTTATTTTATGCATATATGGTAGTTAAAGTACCAATCATTATTAAATTAGACCGTGTCGGATAACAGCCTGATTGCACTGAATTACAGTCCCTCACTAGCAATATGTGATTAAAAAATGATCTGTAGCTTGTTTTGTTTGACACAGAGTAAATATACAGCTGCACATATTACGGAATACATAATCAAGGCTGAGCTCATGCCAAAGTGTTAGATAAACTGATTAATAAGCAGTTTTATTTATTTATATATATATATATATATATATATATATATATATATATATATATATATATATATATATATATATATATATATATATATATATATAATATAATATAAAATTATGAATCATTTATTTACTTCCTGATCTTTATAATTTGGAATCAAGAGTTTAAGAGTTCAGATTAGGGAGGCAGGGCTGATTAAAAGAGCTAAGAAGACGTAGTTAGAATCAAAGATAGTTTAAACTTTACACGAACCTCAGCAGAGACTTTTCATCCTGGTGGCATTCCTGTTTGTGTGTTGTGCGTAGGCCAGATTGTTTTTGATGTACCCATGACTTGTCTTTCTTTTCCTCCCTCTATTGATGGTCAGAGTGTGATTATGACTCTGGTGAGTGGAGGTTGCCCTGTACCCCTCTGTCACTCCCACACACACACACACACACTCTCACACACGCGCGCCATCCTTTGTGTTACTCTGTGTGGTCTGCCTCAGTGTGGGAACTGCATGAAACCCCTCTCATGTCAACTTCTCCAAATGATGACTCAGGAAAAAAAATGACTTTTTCCTGCACACATGCAACATTTTCATTCAGAACTGGCCTCAGTAACATGTTGCATTTAATAAAAGATTTAAGATTACAAGTATTATCAGTGTGCTCTGGTGAAGCCACATTAGCAAGTGATTAGTGTGGATTTCTTCCGGCATTGCCATTATGCTTTTTTGATTGGACACTTCTGATGCACTTTACTTTTTATTAAAGCTTGTTCCTTTGTTTTGACTGCTGTTCTTTTATGAAACGGATTCGCTTTTCACTTCAGGGAGTTCCAAAACTTTAAGTAGCTCCTTCACTACGATCCTCCCGGGTTTTGACATATTTGCGCACATTGTGCTCATTTGCTTCTTTACCAAACTAATATGTATTGTATGAAGGTAAAATAATTGGTCTGTAAATAGCCTGCAAGTGTGGCTTCTCCACTAAAGAGTAATTAGATTAAAGGAATGGATTAACACCTGTGTTTTTTTTCTCCACCCCCATAGGTAGAGAGTATGAAGGCTACCAACCATTGTGGTTTTACCAGAGGAGGGACTCACTTACTGGAGAGACAAACTTTGTGTACAAGGGGGGTTACTGGGAGGCAAAGGAGAGACAGGACTGGAGCATGTGTCCTAACATCTTCTAACCCAGGAACTCCTCTGAGATCACACCTAACCTCATCAGACAGTGAACCGCTCCACCTCTGGTCCTTAAGCAGTGGAGCATATGAGCACCATATGGACCTTTTTTTTTTTTTTTTTTTTTTGTGAGCATGAGAATGTGTATGTTTCACACACTCTCGGAATACACTGTACCTCCAAATGTACACTCTCACTCTGTTTTAACTATGGGGAGAAAGAAATGGCGTTCCCTGAGTAGTCCTCTTTGACACTATACTGAAACAGCAGTGAGATCATGTGTGGATGGAATTGTGACACCACACAGTAAAGGTAACCTGCACAGTCCTGATGCTCCGGTGTGCTGGAAATACTACCCACAATGCACTTTTTCTGCATTCATGCCACTAGAGTTTTCCCAGTTGGATAGAAACCCACATCAAAGCTCATGATTATAAACTCATTAAAAATAAATAAATAAAGAGGCATATTAAAACAGCACTGAACACACAACAGTATTTTAGTGGTTGCAAGAAAAATGTCTTCACCCTCAGTTTTATTCAGCACAACTGAGATTAATCTGGGCCTACTTTATTAATTAGTCCCCTCATTTCCTTTATGGTAATAATTTAAGTGCTCATTATTCTCCCCTTTTGATTGCTTAAGGCTCGGACCTAGAGACCAGTCGATGACTATTTGACAACCACTGGTCAGGAAGAACATGTGTGTATTTCCCGATGGGTTGATGGGTGGTTCCTGGCAGTTGCTGTGAAATCGATTGCTAAAACTCCATTCGTAGGCCACTCGCTAAGGAAAAGTGTATATTCAGAGATCGGCTGGCGAGTGGTTGCTGGTAGTTGCTGGAGGATGCTAGCAGTTGCTAGCATGAAATTGGTGTCAAAGAAGTTTACGGTGCTGCATTGAAAACTTTTGTGATTTCTTTGGTTGCTAGCAGGTTACCTCTGTTGCCAGTGGTCTGCAAGGATGATGCCTTTTCTGCAGACACTCGCCAACTACTCACCAAGCAGTAGTGAAACTAAAAATTCACTGAGACCACAAAGTATAAGTTGCACCTTTTGAAATGTGTTGGGTGCATGTGTAAGATGCAAGTTTTACTTTTCCATTTCCAGTTTGCGTTGCCTTTTTCACCACAGCGACCAAAGCAATCACAGGGAGGTTGCGGGTGCACCACCCTCTGTGACAAACTTTCACCTGGCGACAGCCAGCAACCTGTTGGGGGATACACATTTTTCCATAGCAGCCAGCGGCTGTTGGGGGGGAGGGGGGGGGGGGGGGGGGGTCGTCAAACTAAGGCTGTGACTGAGGCCTAAGAAAGAGGCTTATGCTTGAATGACTCTGAAGTAGTCACAGCTATTGATTGGATGTGTTATAATCTATGGAGAGTCAAAGTGTTTCGATAAATATTAAAGAAAAAATTCATTAAATACAGAGAAATGAATGTAAGAATAATCTTAATTAACTACAGAAAATGTACGTAATATAACCATGAAAATGGGGAAAAGACATTTTTAAAATTAACTTCCATATGTCAACTAACAAGCTTTACTTTATTCTGTGTTTAATATTATATTCATAAAAAACAGTTTCAACAAGAATTCTGGGGACAAATGGAGCAGAGCCTGTTATGTGACTGATCTGTCACATAACAGGCTCTGTCAGTCACAGTGAGTTGACAGCCTCGGTGGGTTTATTAAAGATGGTGGCTTCTGGGGGAAAAGTGACATTGAAAGTTTAAAAAAATTGAAAAAAAATTTTGTTGAAGTGGATTTTGTCTTAAAAGTTCCTAGAATGAAATAAGATATTAGATATTAAGATGTATTATCCCTTTTTTAAAATTCATGTTTGTTCTTAGTTTTTATGGTTCTGTTACACATTTTCTGTATTGGTTCATCTGACTGATTAATTCTAAATATATTTGTATTTAATTTTCAACACATTGAGTCTCCATAATCTACAGCTAATGTTGATCCAGTAGAGGTTGGTTTATCTCGACTAATGAAATATGCATTAATGCAGAAATCTATTTCATTTGGTCTGGATTGGGATGTGCAATTAGTCTGTTCATATTTAGTCATATTAGAAATATGAGTTGTCTCTA
This sequence comes from Archocentrus centrarchus, assembly GCF_007364275.1. NCBI lineage: Eukaryota > Metazoa > Chordata > Actinopteri > Cichliformes > Cichlidae > Archocentrus > Archocentrus centrarchus. The sequence goes on along the minus strand of NC_044354.1, from coordinate 13,969,388 downwards.
TGCTTCACTGGGTTTCAATCATCCAAACATTTTCCATTTGTGATTCTGATTAGAAAAAATATATAGTAGTAGTTTAATTGTAACACATTAGTGCAACTGCAGTGGTATAACATTAAAACACTCATATCAGTCTAATGGGAATCTCCATCAAAGACCTGAATAAGCACTTTTCACTGTGGTTGACTAGAGGTTAGTGCATATCTCTGTGTTGATGTTGAGAAAATGTCGCTCTGTACATGAACTTTATCTTGTCCTCTGGTGCTCTCCCATAGCAACACTTGCCATATCATTGGTGATCATTTTGATTAGCGTCATCCTCAGTGATCGTACAAAGTATTGAGTCTGCTAATCACTGAGACATTCAATAGTTACCATTATCCGGGAATACGCCGGTTTCTTTTCACTAGTTCCACAGCATACATCCCTCACTAGTTTGTCGTTCAGACGTTTCCAGTGAGGTTACTGGATTTGA